>NC_056725.1:131134343-131171142 GCF_019279795.1 Protopterus annectens | reverse complement strand
GGGTTCCATCTGTCCCTAAGTCTCTTATCACACTTTAGGTGTTTAATGTACTGTCACCTATGTGGTACTTCACAGGTACATGTCCCTTCCCAAAGGGGATAACTATAGATTTCTTGGCATTGATCTTGAGGCCATGGCTCAGGCATCAAGCATGTCTTTCTGTAAGGCCCTTATGTAGAATATCCACATCATGTGGGGATTCAATATTGGCTCCCCGTGTGCAGTCATCTGCAACCTTTGTTTGACAGAGTCCCTTACTGTTGGACTGTACTTTAGAGCAGTAGATGCCAAACGAGGGCGGTGCCAGGACTGAACTCTAAGATACTCCACCTGTCACTTGTCTGGGGCTGGGGTTGGTGTCACCTACATTTACAGTGTGGGTTCTGTCAGTACAGCAGTTGGCAGCCCAACGAGTGATTTTGGGGTTAATGGCCAGCTTGATACATTTATTTATGGTTCAAGACTGGGGGACGGTGTTGAAGGACTTTACAAGGTCCGAATAGGCTGTGTGAACCACCTTATCCTTGTCCACAGCTCTGGAGATGGATTCACAGTTGTCAATCAGTTTGAGGTGACATGATCAACCCTTCACAAACCCAACCTGGTTGGGGTCCAGTGTTTGCAAGTTGCTAATGTCTTTGTTTTAATTTCCAATATTAAAATATTTTAATACCTTGCAGATCAGGCACATCATACTGCTGGGGCTGTAGTTCCCAGGATCCAAAGTGGATCCCCCCTTGTGGACTGGGATAACTGTAGTTGTGCGCCACACAGTGGGCACGGAACCTGAGGTGTAGCTATGATGACACATGGCACTTAGGTGAGGTGCCAGTTCATTTTGTAGCTCATGTAGTACACAGCCCGGGATGTTGATTGGTCCCATGGCTGCTGTTGTCTTAGCTCTGGAGAGTGTGTTTTTTACCTATGTGGCCATTATTACCAGAATCTGGCAATATTTCTCGGTTGAGACGGGCCCTTTTGGGGTTGGGAGGGGGGGGTGCAGTTGGCACTGAATCGATCTGCCAGAATATTGGCAATATCCTTGAGAGCAGTATATTTAATACCATCCTGTTGTAGCTCAGAGCAGATCTGAGCATTGCCATTTAGATTCCTGACATAGCTATGGAACAGCTTGCAGTTGTCTTTGGCATCTTTGGCTATGTTTGTAACTAGCTTTGGTGGAAGTTATGAAGGCTCTCAGCTTCTTACTGTGGCTGGTAAGGGAGTATTTTGCATCCTGGAAATTCCTCCATTTCTGCGACACTTTCCTCCTTGTGTTGTACAGTATGTTCATGGCATGGGCCACCACATTGGCTTCCTTTTCTTGGTGGGAAGCGTATTGGTTCTATATTGGATGGCATGATTCATGCACTAGTGAATGTGCTCGCACAGTACCTTCATGTAGGATTCAGCAGTTGTCCTTTCAGTTCCCATCTGCATGGGTGTCATGACATTAGTCATGTCTGACATGTAGCATGACGTTGGCTTTGGAGATGTGTGCTACAGAGGTTTCCTTACTGGGGTGTGGGGGAGGGATGTTGATGTTAAGGGTGATTAGCTCATGGGCAGACGTGACCACTGGTGGGGTGAACATAGGTGTGGAGCATTGATTTCCCATGTTGGCAATGACCAGGTCTAGGATATTTGAGCCTCTGGTGGGAATGAGTTACTTGATCCAGGGCATTGGGAATTATGACTTCCAATAACCGTTGGGCACACATGTTGGTACACAAGTATTTTTCCCAGTAAATGGCAAGGTAGTGTAAGTAATCCAGTATTAGGGTGTTTGGTTGTATCATAATATTTCCCAGTATGTTTCAAAAGTTGTAGTGGGATTCTAGGATCATGGTGGGGGATCTGTAGCAAGCTGTATAATTTGGATTGCAGTCTGACCTAGTGTTAGTTGCACTGGGGGTATTTCAGACACATTCTGTTGGGCAAGTAACATGGTGGTGTGAATATCCTTGGTGAATATGTACACTCCTCCACCTTTATTGTTTTGTTCCTGGTTTGGTCGCCAACAGGTGTGGTGAGAGCTGTACCTGGTATTGCAGAGGTGCTCTCTGGAGCCTTGGATCAGGTCTCTGTTACTGCACAGATATCGATGTTCTCCATTTGATGGTGTGCCTAGTGACTGTGAATGGCCACAAAAGCATCGATCCCTACACAGAGTTATACAGTTGTCATGTCTAGGAATAGAACTCCTACTAAACTAGTATATTATACCACAGCATGATGTAGTTATAGCATGCGCCACAAAGATTACTGGGCTAGTCCTTCTTCCAAGGTGTATTTCAAAGTTAATGACATCAGCAGGCTTGCCAAAGTAGGTCAATAAAAGTTGTAGTGACTGTGAATGGCCTCAAAAACATTGATCCCTACACAGACAAACACACAGTTGCCATGTCTGGGATTAGAACTCCTACCTAACTAGTACATCATACTATAGCATTATGCAGTTTTAGGACTTGCCATGGAGATTATGGGGCTCCTCCTTCCCCAAGGTGTATTTCAAAGTGAATGACAACAGCAGCCCTGCCAAAGTATGGCATTTGACATTGTAGTGAGTGTGAATGGCCTCAAAAGCATTGATTTCTCAAAAGACCAACACACACACACACACACACACACACACACACACACACACACACACACACACACACACACACACACACACACACAGTTGCCATGTCTCGGATTAGAGTTCCTACCTAACTAGTACATCTCACTACAGCATTACACAGTTATAGGATGCACCACAGAGATTAGTGGGCTACTCCTTCCCCAAAGGTGCATTTCTAAGTGAATGACATAGGCAGCCCTGCCAAAGTAGGGCATTTGACATTATAGTGAGTGTGAATGGCCTCAAAACAGTTGCCGTGTCTGGGATAAGAACTCCTATCTAATAAGTACATTTCTTATGGCATTATGCAGTTATAGCACACGCCACAGAGCTTATAAGGCTACTCTTTCCCCAAAGGTGTATTTCAATGTGAAGACATCAGCAGGCTTGTCATAGTAGGGCAATGAGGAGTGCAGTGTGTTTGCATGGGCCATAACCCATTCATCCAGAAGCAGACACACAACACTCAGGCACACACATATTCCACAGGTACATGTATACAACTGCTAGATGACTACTGACTTGTACAGTCATGTTACACAGTTAGCACAAGCACCACAGACACTATAGTGCTGAGGGATACCAGAGGCAAATATCTACAGTACTTGACATTTGCACATCATGTGGTTTTAGCCAGTTGGATGTGTACTTTGTGAGACAGGCCTTATGATGGGATGGTCTTTGTCAATGTCGGTCACTCTCTTCCACACATCTATGTATGTGTAATTTTGGCCTATTATAGTGTGTTATCCTTGGATATATGTGTGTATTCCTATCCAATGTGTGTGCAAAGCATGACTGGTGTGTACTGAGGAGTGTGTGCACAAACATCTGTGGCTGTCAGATATGTATAGTCCACTGTTGTTGCCAGACATGGGCTTCATTTCTGTAAGTGTGGGAGCATGCACAGTATGACCTTCTGTACTGAATGTGTGAATCCATTCCAGGTAGGTTGTACTTCAGTGCAGGCTTTTGTGTTCTACACCTATAGCTAGCAACCTGTTTCTGCTGGATATCTGTAGATCTGTTGACCATATGGGGTAAAATGGGTAAAGGATAGTGGGTTACTGTAAGTAATTGTGTCTGTGCTGCTTCTGCTACATGGTCTTGGTGTTAGATATTCAGACATATGTACTGTTTTACACTGTGATGTTTTATGTCATCAAGTGCTGTTAGGTATACATATTTGCTTGCAGTGATATCCTGGGGAACACAGGGTGAATGCAGCTGTGTCCAGTATTGTGGTCTGCAGCCTACATATTCTTGCACAGTCATACCATTCTGGAGGGGAAGCTGCAGACATTTGCTGCTGGGTCTGTGTAAATGGTTCATCAATTTGGTATAGGGGTAGCTGAGGATCCCATGCTTGTACATCAATCGATGTGACAGTATGGCCATATCATGCTGTGCCCATACCTCACAGCTATACAGATTCACACAGGTTACCCAGAGGCAGTGGTCATACCTCTAGACATTACCCCTTCACATTGTGGTTTATGAGCAGGTTTGAAGCCACCCATTCCTGTGTTTAAAGACAGTGATAGTATGTGCACATGGCTGAGTGTCAGACTTCACACACTCCATGCCACCCATGCTCCTACCCCCTATTATTCTATCCTCTTCCAAACATTATGCAAACATTATCTGATAAGTTCCCTATAGTTATCACCTCATCCCAGCAGTAATTCGGTGTTGGTCCACAGTTCATGCAGTAGGACATGGTGGACATGTTACTGGGACTTGTCCACATGGCCTTGCATTTGAGTTCTAAGGAATCTGTTATTTTATTTGGGAGTCCATGACATAACATACATTGGCAGCATAGGTGAGACACAGGCCTTTGGCAGAGGACTGTAGACCATTTGTTTTTGTCACCTTGTCTAGTACTGGCTACTATGGGGACATCAGTATTTGTTACAGATCTCATGCTGGCACTATAGGTGCCTACTATCTGCTGGCATCCCATTCAGCCACTCAATTCCCTTGCATGCTCACATCCATACCATAGATACAAGTAACAAATCATAATACTCCATTCGGCAGTTGATAGGGAGAGTGACTTACCTTGTGGCTGTGCAAGTATTGAGGATGGTGCTGGATGGCTGACTATGTCGGATGCACATAGTACACTCTCTATACATGGTTAAGCACAGGTAGTGTCATGTTTGGCATCCATTTAAATGTATGTGCAAGTCAGAGAGAGGTGTCATTCCCTAGGTTCCTACCATGTCAGTGTATGTGCTATGCATTGCCTCTTTGCCATGGCCTGGGCATACTAGGCATACCTCCTTCTGCCTACCGGGGCAGGCTCAGGTTGCTCCTCCTCTGAGTCACTCTGTGCCTGTGCAGGCCTTGGCAATGATGGGGGCTGTGTGGCCATGCCCCGTGCTGTTCCTGCTGCAGCTGTTTCCGCAGGATCATATTGTGTAGCATGGCACATATGATGACAATTAGGGTACATGTAGCTGGTGAGTACTGCAAGGCTCCACTGGATGTGTCCAGGCACCAAAAACGTGACGAGCATCCCAAAAACATGCTCTATTATGATTCTGGTCTGTGCGTGTGTCTCATTATGGAGTTATTGTTCAGGTGTGTGTGCATTTCTGATGGGTGTCATTAGCCACGGCTCCAGTGCATAACCAGCATCCCCCACTAGGTAGCCATAAGGGATGTCCCCATTGGCAAATCTCTGGTACAGCTGTGTCATATGCCAGATGCGGGAGTCTTGATAGCTTCCAGGGCAGCCAGCACACACATTCATTATAATGCCCTGGGCATCGCACATGACCTGGCAGTTAATGGAGGGGAAGCCCTTGCGGTTGATGTAGACCCTACCCCACTCACCAGGTGGTGATTTGATGCATATGTGCATGCAGTCTATAGCACCCACTACCTCAGGGCATTCTTCTATTTGGTTGAACAGATGCATATTGCTGGTCAACACCTCACGGCTGTTGTGGAAATATACGTCCTCAACAACATGTGCTGACATGGCATCCAGGAACTGGTGGAGTACCCTGGATGCTGATGCCTGTGAGATCCCCATGATATCTCCAGTTGGCCTTAGGAACATACCTGTGGCTAGTATACATAGGTCTACACATACCTTGGTATCCACTGGGATGGGTTCCCCTGTGTTTGTTCTGTGTGTGAGGTGTGACCAGCACAGCTCAACAGTTTTCTGTAGGATGCCCCTGTCCACCCTATAGCACTCCACTATCTGTAGCTCATGTAGCCCCTGGTAGGTTACCCTGGGTCTGTACACTCTTCTCCTTTTTCTCACTGTGGGTTCGTCATCAGCATTATCATCCTCACCATCCTCAGCCTCTTCCACTTGTTGATTTATGATAGCTGCTACAGCCCCTATCATTTTGTTACTTTTGTTTGGTAAAATTTCCTCGCTTGTGTACACCGGTGGTGTAGAGTTTGTGGGAAAAACCAGAGGGAAAGGTGTTTGCATAGTTTATAGTGGTGTGCCGGGCTGGGCTGCTGCCTGTGTAATTGGCTGATAATGATACATTTCACCTGCCAGCTATGCTAGCGCTCCTTGATTACCTTCCTACTGCTGTTTTCCTCTCCCATTGCCTTCTTGTTTAAGCCCAGGGGCGTACCGTGCAAACACAGTGCTCAGAAGTGCACGGAGCTACTATTTCTTAGTTTACTTTTTTTTCCTTTGAAACACAGTGTGCAGTGTGCACACCCACTTAGGCAATGTAAAGTGTGCTTGGCAGCTTCAGACACACCCCCTTGCTTAGCTCTGCTAAGCTAAGGGCAAACCCGAGCCACAGGGCTCCAATAAGCTTACTTTATGCCTGACACACCCCTCTATGATGTCAGCTAGCTCTTAGGCTTGCACCATGGTCTTTCTGCACTGACACGGTTGGGTGCAGGCTAGCTACAAGGGGGAATCTGGGATTCAGTATCATTCCCCTCATTTGCATGGGGATTGCCTGCTAATGCCTACTTACAAGTCTGACACTGAGCCTTCCCTCTTAGCAACCACTATTCACTGGCCATGTTGTCTTCTGCCTGCCATTAAGTATAATGGCAAAATTGTGATTTTGGTTAGAATGCTTATTTCAAGTTTTTTTTTTTTTCGGCCTGATCCCATTTGCGCTCCTCTGCCCTATGCTTAAACAGCCAAAATCAGCTGAAAAAAATAAAAGTTATTTTCTTTTATTTTTGCAAATGTTTTCCATGCCAATGGCCATATATTTTGCCATTGGCATGCTTTCCACATTATATGTTGTTGTTGTTGTATCTTTCGGCTTTTCCCGGTTAGGGGTCGCCACAGTGGAACTCCGGTCCGCTAATGATTGGCAGTAGATTTTTACGTACCAAGTTGCCAGCCCTGATGCACAACCTTCAACGAAGGCATGCTCATTCACGCATGTCTCTACACAGAAGACGCTTTAGCTGAGAATCGAACAGGGCAACGTCTTACTGTGAGGCGACAACGCTACCGCAGCACCACCACCACAGTCGCTTTCCACATTATATACACCCTTTATTTTGAGCTGTCATGGCTCCATTTTGTAGTTTGCAGAAATGTACTCTGTTACTAATCGATTACATTTCTGCAGACTACACTAGTCCTGCACAGCCGGCTGCCAGCTTCCTGGATCACAAATTCACCTCATTTGCATGTTTTTTACCTGCAAATGGGGTAATTTGCATACAGGGGTTGTGTCCATGCAGGAATAGTGCAGGAGCACTCATGCCCATCCCAGGAGCTTATTCCTGGCTCTCTCAGCAGCCATATTGCCTCCAGCAGCTCCTGCCCTATTCCTGCATGCCATGCAGGGCTTGCTGAATCCTGGGGTAAGTGTACTTTCTACATTTAACATAAACAATTAAACAATCTCTGACTGCATAAAATAAAATTTGAGGTGTTCCTTCCCTTTTTTCAATAATAAGGCTTGGCTGATGCTCTGCATTACATTTTGACAAAATTGTTGGCAATGTATCACAAAATATACCTCTAAACATGGTTTGATAAAGACAGCTTAATGATCAGAATGTGTCTTCTTTTGACAGTCACAAATTCACTGCAGCCTCTGCCATCAGTGTAGGGTGATCAAAACCATCAATAACGATATTTATTTATTCATTTGACATTTGTTGACTGGGATAGTCCAACTGAGCTTGCACCCTTTTTCAGTTGAGGCCTGGGGAGAAAAGCTTGACAGTACAAATTATGCAAGTAAAAAATTCACAGTACAAATTATTTAAATAAAAAAATTAACAGTATTAAAGTAAAATATAATCACAATAAAAAGTATATACAAAATAAGGTTAAACAGACAACCACTTGCAGTACAAGTAAGAGATCTCAGCAGATCAGGTAGTTCAAATAAGTGGTAAGTATTGAGGAGGAAGGTTGATGGTTTAGTATGAGAATTATACAAGTTAGTTTGACAAGTTAAGAGAGAAGAGTAGAAGGAAGAAAGGAATTTGTGTCAGATTGCCAGGGGCAGGAATTTGGATGGGTATGTAGAGCAGCATTTGATTATCATTGTAATACATAGGCAGTTAGAATAGGTAGCATAACTGTGGGAAAGGAAGACATAGGAAGGAAAGTGAGGGAGAAATAAAGGAGGAAATAAGGAAGGGAGGACTTCAAGTGGGATGATTGCAGTGACATCTCCAGGTGCTGTATAGGTAATTTCTGAGAGTTGTCTTGAATTCATGAGTATGGGTAGTATTTTTTAGGACCATGGAAAGCATATTCCATGAAAGAGCAGGAAGGTAGCTGTAGAGGTTTTGTCCAAATGATTTTTTTAGGTTTATGAATCTGTAAGAGACAATGGTCTGAGCTTCTGAGAGAGCATGGTGGGTTATGGAGGGAGACAATAGGACATGCTAGGGCAGGCGTAGGGCTTGTTTAGGATAGTGTGGATGATGAGAAGTTGAGTAAATAAGAGCTGGTTAGGAAACTCTAACAAGCTGAGTGTTTGGAGAGTAAGACAGTGATGTAATGTTGGTGGCAGGTTATCTGCAAATCTGGCTACTTTGTTGTATGTAGTTTTGAGTTTAGATAGTAGAGAGGACTGTAAGTTAGTGAGGATGTAAGAGCTGTAGAAGAGGTTAGGGAGAAGATAAGTCTGGGTTAGTGAGATTCTGGAGTTTGGGGGTAAGGATTCTTTTGTTTCTATAAAGCAGGCCAAGCTTTTGGTGGGTTTTCTTTATACAGTGGTGTACAAGGAGGTCAAATTTAAGTTGGTGATTGATAATTACACCAAGGAGCTTTGTGTGGGGTTCAGGTGAAATAGTGGTGTTTTTAAGGAAAGAGATGGTTAAAAAGGATTTAAGATGGTAGAGAGATATGGGTAGGAATAGGAGGAGTTTTGTCTTTTTAGGGTTTGGTAAGAGCTGGTTGTTAGTAATCCAAACACCAATGACCAGCATGTAGGTATATAAGACAATAAATCTTTTAATAATTGTTATTCTTCAGACCGGTTTCAGCTCACCAGCCTTCTTCAGTGAATCATAAACACACAAAACATCATACACCATACTTAAATAGTCCCCCCCCCCAAAATGTGACATACATAGTCCAGCCCATATTAAAAGGGCAAAAAAACTATTAAATATAATATAAATCCAAAATCCAATGTATTACATACAGTTAATAACACCCATAAAAAACAACATAGTGAACCTAAATGAAAATACATATAAGTTATCTAGCAATGACTTTATAAATGATCATTAAGTCCAGGGGGAAACAATCCCCCCAAATTAATAATCCAGTATTTCTCCTTTTTGTTGAGTATAGTGTGCCAACCCTGTCGATTACTCTGATCCCCAATAATTCTATCTATAATCATAAAATGAAATTCAGCATCAGCATGTTTAACAGTATGGCGATAAAGTGCATTGGTTTCCCATCTATTCGTTATGTCGCTTCTATGTTCAGACATACGTATCCTCAATGTTCGAGAGGTCTGACCGGCATAAAAAAATGAACATTTACAGGTAGCCAAATAGACAATCCAACTGGTACCACAGTTACCAGAAAAATTTAGATCATAAACCCTACTAGTATTTTTACTAGTAAATTGTTTAAGTTTGCTTACAAATTGGCAAGACGAGGGAAAACATATCATTTGCAGGATGCAAAGGATCATTGGTTATCTTCCTGGATCTACTGATGAATCGTGCTTCATGTAGGTCTTCCAAATGTGCAAGAGAGGAACCAATGATTTTCCCTGCTGCCCTTACAACTCACCTAAGAGTCTTGTGACTGGATGTGTTGTGGCTTCCATAGCAGACAGTGATGTTATTGGTAAGGATGCTTTCAATGGTACTCATGTAAAAAAGTTTAGAGGATGGTCTTTAATAGTTTTGCCTTCCTCAGTTTCCTTAGGAAGTGTAATTGCTGCTGAGCTTTTTTGACCATGCAAGATATACGGACTGACCAGGGAAAGGGTCAAAAGCACAAAATTTCTGGGAGTACATATCACCGTTTTGTTATCCGCATCAAACCTGGTGAAGAAGATGTTCAGTTGGTTCAAACATTCAGTGCTGTCATCACACGAGGCTGACACAGGTTTGTAGTCAGTGATGGTTTGTCTGCCCTTCTATAGTCATCTGGCATCCCTCTGGTCACTAAAATTGCTCTGGATCTTCCTGCCACAGGTTCTCATCTAATCCTTAATAACTTTGTTCAGTTTGGCTCTGGCAACCCTTAGAAGGTATGCAGTGCTTTCCTTTTGAAGTCAGTTTTTTTAGGCTTTCTTTTGTTGTTATTATTTTTTCTAACCCACCAGTTGGCTGACAGTGAGGGAAGAGGTCAGAGTTGGGTGTACAGCCTGGTGAAAAAAAAATAGAAAAAAGAAGGTTAGTCAGAACAAGAGGATAAGAGGCTGAGATAGTGTTATGGTAGAGAATAAGCTAGAGAGACACAAGGTGGAGGGGAAGTAGGAGAATTAAGAGGACAATATAATTAGGTATATGAGACAGAGGAGCAAAAAGATATAAGAGAGTGTAAATACAGACTGGCAGTTGACGGGTATTACATCAAAAATTAACTATTCTGCCCTAGTAGCAGAATACACTTAAAGGCAAGCAAGCAAGCAATAAGTCATAATATTCAAAAGGCAATAGCAGACAGTTGAGGTATGTGGAAAAAACATGACAAACAATTTCATTCTTTAAAACAGCTATAAGAGTAACTGTTACAGCTCAATAGAAACACTCTATTACAGCCTGTTGTCAGATTAACATATAATGTAAACCGCCATCTAGTGGCACAACTATGTTATTGTATTAATCAGCTTGGCCTCATACAATGATGGAGCAGTAGGGTAAAAATACAATTAATGTTGTGTCTTTCGGCTTTTCCCGGTTAGGGGTCACCACAGCGGAACTCCGGTCTGCTAATGATTGGCAGATAGATTTTTACATGCTGAGTTGCTAGCCCTGACGCACAACCTTCAATGAAGGTACGCCCATTCACGTATGTCTCCCCGCAGAAGACGCTCTAGCTGTGAATTGAACCGGACAGCGTCTTATTGTGAGGCGACAATGCTACCGCAGCACCACCACACAATTAATATGGGTCTATATTAGATTTTCGAAAATTTCGTACAGCGAATCACTATAGGTCGACACCTAGTGATCGATCTACGAAATAATCGAAAAACTAAATAAAAAAAAAATAATAAAAACACAGAAACATAAAGTAAAGGGTGTAGGCAAGCCCCCCTGCACCCTCCCCACATGCCCCGCGACTTAAATATACCAACTCCGAGATCGCGCTACAGTGTATAAAATGGAAATCTTCTGTTTCCGCACTGTATTGCACTGAAGTGCGATCTCGGAGTTGGTATATTTAAGTAGCAGGGGGTGTGGGGGTGCAGGGGGGCTTGCACCCCTGCCTACACCCTTTACTTTATGTTTCTGTGTTTTTTAATTTTTTTTTAGATTTTCGATTATTTCGTAGAGCGATCACTAGGTGTCGACCTATAGTGAGTCGCTCTACGAAATTTTTGAAAATCTAATATAGACCCAATTAATATACAACATATGTTAGGAGCAGCGCAATTAGATATCTGTATCAGAGAACCAATTATCTGCATCCAAGACCAAGCAAACCAGCAAAAAGGTGGGGTGGGGTTCAAGAAATGGTATAGGAAGAAAAAGTAGCAGAAACAGATTCCAATTTACATTAATCTCTGAAATTCTAAGATGAGCAAATTAGGCTTTGTTTAGACAGACACAAGACCATGCAGCCATCCGTATTTTTTGTTTTGAAGCTTAAAGGATTGGAGATGCTGCAGTACTACTAGTTGTGTCTTGCTGGAATGGCCTATACTGAAGGCTTATAGCTTAGAATATGTTCATGTGTTTAAATGTATCTCCCATACTAGAAATGTAATATAGGTTGATCTAGCAGAGGGCTGAACAATAAACTGCCATGTTGCTTTATTGGTATATGAAACAGACTGTGGCCAAAATAAATTGGTGTTAGTTGATATAAGGAGGTGCATACAGAGTTCAGCTTCAGAAACAAGCAATAGATCCTGGTATCCAACAATTAAGCAGACAAGTCTTAGAGTGTAGTAAATAATAGCATTCCAACACAAGTGATGAGTCTTGGCATCAGCTAACTAGTCAATCTGTCTCAACATAGCCTGAGAGGTCACACAAAGTTGCTACCATGTGGTTAAATTAATGGCTAAACCAGTGAATATTTACAAAAAGTGAAATCTGGATGATATACTAAGCTAGTTGATATAGCACAGCAATGCTTAATAAATAGCAAGTACTGACTTATTGCATGGAGCCTGAGGTTTGTATATAAAAAAATATGGTAATAACAGAGCAAAGAATGCTAACAGAGTTCAAATCAGTTTCCTTTGTTAACAGCAAAAAATGTGGAAAGAGTGGAGTCAGAAGCAGGCAAGGCATTCATACATCACCAATGCAGGTCCGTGGGGAGGGCCAAATCAGTAGAGGGGAGGAAGGAAAGAAAGAGCACCAAGCTCTGAATGCTGCTTTAAAGGGTGCAAGGCATCATGGGAGTTAAGGGCAGAGAATTAATATTCTAACATGGGAAATGAGATGGAAAAGGAAATAGGAATAGACAACAGTATGGATAGGGTAAAGATAGGGCTTAGGGGCTGATCCAGGTCAAGTAGAAACTAGCTATGAAAAACAATCACAAATGCAGGTGTCACTCGTCCAGTCAAGATAAAATAGGTGAGTCTTTGTGGGTTCTGTTCAAGCAGCTTTTTTATATACAAACACATCAGGATTGAGACTTTATAACTTTAACTTAAATAAACTTATAAACAAACTAGCTATTACACTTATACATGCTTACTCTCTGGCTGCACTCTAAAAATGGCACTGAAGCTAGCATGTGCTTGCTATTTATATGCACGCGCCAACCTTGAAATGCTTCTTAAAGGTACAAAATACACACACTTTTCTATATCCTTCCTCTTTGAGAAATAAGTCATGCAATATTAACAACATTAACTGACATGCAATCAGTACAAATAATTCTATCCTACGGATTTAGCAAACTCCCATGTAAGAATAACTTATTCTTGCACAGAAGGGACTGTTCCTGTGCAGCACGGTAGCATGCCATGCCTATTCCTGAAGGTGTGCTGCCATGCTGTAATACAAACATGGTTCTGTGTACAACTGCAGGGAGTGTGTGTGAGAGCAGTACTCTCACAATACACATGCCCCATGCACTCCATAATTGCCATAGAGCAAGAGGGTCCGTGGACACCATTACCTCACAATCTAAAAAGAAATCTGGACAGAGCCATAAAAAAGGAACAAATAAGGACAAATGTGGGATATAGCTCTTACAAACTTAACTTATAAAGTTGATAGAATGACAGGCATCACATTAGCATGAATTCCCCAAAGGGTATAAAATGTAAAACTCAAATGTCTGGCATTACATACTAACTGCAGTCCCTAATGCTTTGTCACTAATCTGCCGGAAAGCCGCAATTGTATGAAAAATGGACCAAAAATATAAGGCAAAAATATGGACTTTCTGTGACAATCTGTATAGTTTCCAAAAAAAACAGCTGTGAGGCAGTTAACTAGTTCTCAGTCACAACATCAAATCCAAAAAGAAAAAGAAAACTGAAAACATTCTAAAACAACAAATGTTTAATCCAAGTTCAAGTTCGCAAGTAGACACTTTCACCTTCAAGGCTTCTTCAGGCAAAATAAATACTATCAATTAAACAACATAACTTAAATACATTTTAAAAAGTTACATGCCTCTAATTAAGTTCTAATTAACTTAATACTGAGGATCCTTGAAGGTGAATTGTTGAGGTGCCAGATTGCTGGAATAAAAGAAGGACAGATTCTGCTCTGCTAAGTACATGTAGTAGTGCATCAGTCATGAGCAGCATTCAAAGCATCAGGGCATCTTCTACATTCGACTCAAATGAGCAAAAAGCTTCACATTAATTGCTGATTGTATAAAGGTGGTGGCTTGGAGATGAAATTTTATCTGAAGAAGTTGTAGGACGAAAATGTAAATTTGAGCTTGTCAGCGTTTATTTTGGATGTCTGTTTGTGTATTTATTAAAGTCTGTTGAGTGCTACTACTGGTTTGGAACCTTTGTGCTTTTTTCCTGTTATTGGTTTACTGCAAGCACTTTCCACATTACTGTTATCCCTTACCAGCCAATGCAATACACTTGCACAAGCACCAAAGATACTAACACACCCACATACATACCGACACCCATGCACATTGACACACACACATACACACACACACACACACAAAGACACACGCACACACACACACACACACACACACACACACACACACACACACACACACACACACACACACACACACACACACACACACACACACACACACACACACACACACACACACACACACACACGTACACACACACACACACACACACACACACACACACACACATATATATACACATACAGCTACAATCATACACCTAATCGCACACACACAGATGCAAATGCACATACACATGTGTATATACACAGACACAAACACACAGGCCCAAACATGGACAGAGCTTCACAGTACTTACATCTCATGATATTACCAGCCTCCATCCTTTCAATGAAGTGAATGGGTGTATGCCATCATTTTTCCCTGTCATTCCCTAAATGACAAACTAGAGCTATTCTCTGAATTGGTCTACTACTCTTTTCAGATGTCAGTGATATTTCCAGGGGACAGCAAGTAGCTAATTAGCATTAGTAGTTGCCTAGACTGCTGTTTATTCATGCAGTTTTACCATCAAAACTACAGTCCATGCAACAATCTGCTGCCTTTGCACCACTACAGAGGTATAGCAGTCTCTGAATTGCTTGAGCTTAATCAATTGTGCAGATCTGCTGTGAATAGATAGTGCAGCACTTTATAGGTTCATAGGTAAGAACTAGGTAATCAGTCTGCAGATCATTACATGCCTAGCCAACACAACCTTTTTCAGAAGTTACCTCTAGCTAGACTAGGTGAGAATTTGAGGCTGACCACCCAATTATCTAGGTTGGCCTTGAAGGTGCCAAAGATGATACTCTGCTTGACATGTAGTGGATGTTTGTTCCAGAACTAAGGAATATGTTAGAATATGACTCTATCATGCCAAAATGATAGATTTATATTCCAGTGTATGGATCTATCATGCCAATGTGTCTTATTAATCTGTTGATGAAGGCTTAGTTACTTTAATCAAGTGTCTGAGGTACCATTAGTTCTGCCAAGGAATAGGAGGTATAATGTTAGATCTTTTATAGCTTGAAAGGCAAGGCACAGATCTCCATGGAGGAGTCTGTAAGAGACTGAGTACAATGAAAAGGCTGACAGTTTCTCTTGATAACTACGATTTTTGAGGCCATTGATCTTTTTAGTTATGAATCTCTGAAGTCTCTCAAGTTATGTGATAGGCTTAGGCAAATACATGCCAAAAGGTACATTATATTCAATAAAAGTCTAATAATATATGAGTAAAGGTGAATTAAAACTTCTTTGGATCTAGCGGAGATGCCTTTGGAAATTAGATGAGCCAGTAAAAAGGCTTTCCAAACTATTGTGGAGACATGATGATCAAATGATAAGGAATTATCAACAAGAGTATGCAGATCCCTTACAACAGTGGGCCGGATTTATGAAAGCTTGCACGGAGTGCAAGAAAAGTGTAGGAGCTCACGGCGGGCATATGTCTGCCGTGCGATCCAGGTACGGCCGGCAGAGGCGTGCACAAGAGCTGCTAAAGCTACTCTTGCACGGACAGCATCATGGTATGCAAATTACCTCATTTGCTGCTGAAAGCTATGCAAATGAGGTAAATTTGCAATCCAGGAAACACTAACCTGTCCGTGGAAGATTAGTGTTATATGCAGAAATGTACTCCATTGGTAACGGAGTACCGTTCTGCAAATAGCTAAACGGAGTTATGACAGCTCCAAATAAAGGATGCATACAGTTGAGGAAGCATGCCAATGGCCAAATATAAGGCCATTGGCATTTATAAATGTTTACAATTATTAAAATCTAACTTTTTTTCCCCCGATCTCTGATATTTAAGCATAGCGCAGCACCGCGCAAATGTGCGCCGCTTTAAAAAACAAGAAATTAATTTAACAATAGCCAAAAATAGGCATTTTCACTAAAAAGCTTATCCTGCCATGCAGGTGAATGGCAGGCTGAAGACATCATGGCCACTGAGCAGTGGTTGCTAAGGGGGGAAGCTCAGTGTGAGAGATGTAACCATGCATTAGTAGGCAATCCTATGCAAATGAGGATAAGGATAGTTAATCCCAAATTTCCCCAGCATGTGAGCCATGTCCCAAGAGTGTAAGTGTAGGAGTAGGTGAGGAGTAGAGTAGAATATAGGTGACATCATGAGGGGGTATGTCAGAAAGGCTGTAAGCTAATTGGAGCACAGTGGCTTGTGTTTGCCCTGAGTTGCTCAGGATTGCAAGAGGCGTGCCTACAGTTGTCCTATTTGAATACCTGAAACCAAAGGTGTACACTGTTAAAATATCAAAAATTTCTTGCAAACATGCACACAGCATGTGCGCTCATGTGCACACGTGTGCGCGTGTTTGCGTGGCACTGCCCCGGGTGGAAACAGAAAGGGAAAAAGAAGGAAAAAAAATGTAGGAAGTTAACCAAGGAGAACTAGCAGAGTTGCCAGGTGAAATATATCAGAATCAGCCAATTACACAGGCAGCAGACTATCCCAGTCCAGCCTAGCATTTTAAACTCTGCAAACACATTCCCCCCTGTTTTTTTTCACAAGAACTCTGCAACACTGCAGTATACAAAGAGGGAAAGCTTAAAAAGCTTAAGTCAGACAAAATGTTAGGGGCTGCTCTTGCTATCATAAACCAACATGTGCAAGGTGCTGAGGGTGGTGATGTTGTGAATGCCGCTGACCAACCCACAGTGAGGAGATGGAGAAGAGTATACAGACCCAGGGTAACCTACCAGGGGCTACATGAGCTGGAGATAGTGGATCACTATAGGCTGGACAGAGACCTCCTGCAGCAAATTGTTAAGCTGTGCTGGCCACGCCTCACACACAGAACCAACAGAGGGGAACCCATCCCAGTGGATACCAAGGTATGTGTTGGCATAAGACTGCTAGCTACAGGTAACTTCCAGAGACCAACTGGTGATATGATGGGGATTTCACAGGCATCAGCATCCAGGGTACTCCGCCAGTTCCTGGATGCCATGTCAGCACATGTCGGTGACCACGTATATTTTCCCAATTCCCATGAGGCATTGGCCAGCAATATGCATCTTTTCCACCAAATAGCAGAATACCCTGAGATAGTGGGTGCAATAGACTGCATGCACATGCACATCAAAGCACCACCCAGTGAGCAGGGTAGGGTCTACATCAACTGCAAGGGCTTCCCCTCCATCAATTGCCAGGTCATGTGCGATGCCCAGGGCATAATAATGAATGTGTGTGCTGGCTGCCCTGGATGCCATCACGATTCCCACATCTGGCATCTGACGCAGCTGTACCAGAGATTTGCCAATGGAGACATCCCTGATGGTCACCCACTGGGGATGCTGGACACGCACTGGAGCCATGGCTGATGACACCCATCAGAAATGCACACACACCTGAACAAGAACTCCATAATGAGGTACACGCACAAACAAGAAACATAATTGAGCATGTGTTTGGGATGCTCAAGTCACGGTGCTGGTGCCTGGACACATCTGGTGGAGCCTTGCAGTACTCACCAACTACATATACCCAAATTGTTATGGTATGTGCCATGTTACACAATATGATCTTGCGGAAACAGCTGCAGCAGGAACAGCATGGGGCAGGGCCAAGCGGCCCCCCACCATTGCCAAGGCCTGCACAGGCACTGCATGACTCAGGGGAGGAACAACCTGAGCCTGCCCCAGTAGGCAGAAGGAGGCGTGCCCAGTATGCCCTGGCCTTGGCAAAGAGGCAACACATAGCACATACACTGACTCAGCAGGAACCCTGGAAATGACACTTCTCTCTGACTCAAACATACAGTAAAAGGGATGCCTAACTTGACACTATCTGTTTTCAAACCTGTATAGGAAGTGTACTATGTGCATCAGGCATAGGCAGCCCTGCAGCACCACCTGAGGCATGAGTGCCCTATTCTAAGCAATATAAAGCACTGCTAAGCCCATTTTACCAGTATTGAGCATATTTAAATACAATTGGGCACAGCTGCGCATCGTGCTAACCGGCGCAACATCGGGCAACATCGGGCAAAGTTGGGCAATGTTGGGCAAAGTCGAGCAAAGTTGGGTAAACACGCTCACACCTGCTTTACTGTTCCTTAACCAGTCAGGTCTGCCCAGCAGGAAAATAAAAAGCAGTGACAGGGCTCGAACTCAGGATACTGTGCACTATAGTCACAATACTGAACTACTAAGCCATGACAGCATTTCACTGGCACAGACACAGCTTAAGTCACTCACACATACCAGTTGGGGGGGGTCACATACCTAACAGTCACAGCCAGCAGGACAATTGTAGACAAACACAAACACAAACAAATGCTGTATCATGCCCTCTGAAGAGGCATATGAGTAACCTCCCCCCAGCCCTATGCAGGCAGATAACAGCAGGCCAGACAGTGTGATGTGGGTTGGGTAGGCTATGAAGTCACAAACTAATATGCGTATAATTGGAAGCTAAGGTCTGTAGTACAGTGTTATGCCTCAAGCCAGTACGATAGGCAACAGTACAGACTGAAATGGAGTACCTGACATAGCAGTGCAGACCTAGCAAATGTGTATAAGTGTCAGGTGTACCCCTCATCCTATGTACACCCACAGTAACAATCAGGTGTGCCCCCCCGGGGAGAAATGTACAAATAATAGCTGTCCCCTCTGTATGTATAAATGTTGATAAGTCTATGCAAATTAACTCATGGAAGCCCTGCAGGCCCAGCATGCTTCCTGTCGATGTACAACACAAAGGTGAGCCCTGAAGTAAAAACCAACTTGATTTTTCACACGCATATAGTATATATGCCCATAGTGGGTATGCTCACACACTTAAACAAATTTAGCAAATTTCAGTCAGCAACATACTGAAAGGTCATACTGGGCATGCTCACACACTTAAACAAACGAAGCAAATGTCAGTCAACAGCATACTGAAAGGTCATACTGGACATGCTCACACACTTAGGCCATGTCTGAGTACAGCAGTGGGCCACACATATCTGGCAGTTGCAGTTCTTACTCCAGACACTTGTCACTATTCACCAATCCTGCCTTGCGCACACAGTGATATGAAAACAGACCCATATAATATATTGGACTCCTGTCATAATCAAACTATGTACCACAAGTACTTAAGTTGTTCAAAGAAAGTGAAAATCCAGAGAAGATCAATAAATCTCCGATCAGTATCATCAAAAAACAATGAGCACTCCTAACATTACCCAAGCTATGTTCTAGCAAAAATATTGCCAAAGAGTCCATAGAGAACCATGAAGCTTTCTTTTGCTATGTCATAAATATCAATGTAAACTCATTTTTGTTCTGAGTCAGTGCAAAGTGTAAATATATTCATGTATATGACTGACATTGCCAACATCTTGTCAGACAGGTTCATACATATTTACCCCCCTCTCACTGACAAAAGGGCCCATTACCATACCTGGAGATTGTGAAAACCCAGAAATCACATATACAATGGTTAAACAGCTCTATCCAAACCTAAAAACACAGCATCTATGGGATGACATGGTTTCCCTGGTTGTGTCATATGTGAATTCCAAAAAAAACAGACCCTGCACCTGAACAGTCTGTTGAGACTCACCCTCTGTACAGGATATGAAACTGTTGAATGGGTTACAGCAACGTTTGGCACACTCCATAATTGTTGGTGCACAACAGACCATGGGAACTATTGTCTTATAAGCCTAATAAGCCTGATCTACAAGGTCATGGAGTCCATCATTATGGAACTCATAAACAGAGCTATTGGGAGCCTACAAACACCCAACCCTACCCATTTTGGTTTGGTCAGGGGCAGATCATGGTTCCTAAACCTGCTAGACAGTTTTTAAGGCAGTCACCCAGGACATGCATCAATGAAATGAGCTAAACACGGCCTACATAGACCTTGAAAAGCCCTTTTCCAACATCCCACATACATGTTGTATCCACAAAATCAACAACCTGTGCATAAACACGTATGCCATCTGATGGATTGCCAACTGGGGCACAGATAGATCCCACAAAGTAAGAATTGTGGTCTCCCTGTTGGACTTTAAGCTGGCAACAACTGCTGTCCCCCATGGCTCAGTCCTAGGACCCCTTCTGTCTGGTGTATACTTTTCAGAAATACAGTCAAACACATGAGGGCTATGGTTAGCAAAGTTTGTGGATGACTGCAAAAAGGTTGTCATAATCGATCTTTGAGACAACAGATACATCCATAAAAAGGGTCTCAGTCAGACAGATGTGGTGTCAAAATTATGGCCTCAAGCTACAGTCATACAAATACCACATAGGTGCCAACACCTAAATATGGAGGTAAAAATAAGGGATCTATGGACACATGTGGATAGTCATCTCTACTTCCAGAAACACATTCACAAAGTGGTTAGAAAATCAGGCTATGTGTTCCCACAAATTGCCAAGGTCTTTGCATGTAGGTCAAAGGAGGTTCCCTCTACTTATCAGTCATCAGACCCATCAGAGAGTATCTTGGCACACTTGCGATGAATCTGACTAGGCACCTTCAGCAGCTGGAAAGACCACTGAAGTACGTCAACAAGAGGATTACTGGCCTCAAACAGTTGCCCCATGCAACACGACTGAAGTTAACTCAATCTGTACTCTGTTGCATACTGTCTACTCAGGCAATCTCTGCCCAACAGACAGGTCCATTTCTAATGCAGAACTGATGTACATGCGCTATCTGAAGTAAACCCAAGCTCACTGTGCCACATGCTCTAGGGATATCATCATCACAACAATAAATAGAACATGTTGGAGGGATACATTACTTACTCACAGACTTTCCTTGCTTTGGAACAGGCTCCCAACCTACATTAAGCTAAGTCCCTCACTGACACTCTTCCAGAGGAGCCTTGATGAGTGTATGTGAAACTGAACTGTCACACCATGGATCACTTCATCAGCTTTACTACACAGAGGCCTAGGGAACTAACCTCATGTGTGGTGATAGCTGCACAATCTGGCCATACTAATATTTGCCTTCAGGCAGATAGCCTATTTCCTACCTATGTACCTATATATATATATATATATATATATATATATATATATATATATATATATATATATACATATATATATATATATATATATATATATATATATATATATATATAGGGGGAAAACAGTATAATAAGCCAAAGATGGATGGGCAGAGATGTGTGCAAGAGGGTGACCATGACAGGGAGCCATCCAGGACTGTCCCAACCAGCACTCATCCCAATGGCACAAAAGACATGAGGTGCACATCTCACCCACTGTACATAACAGCCACCAGTATCTGTAAGCATTACAGTGTATGTGGTCCATGTGCCTGCTGTACAACATGACTGTACAATGAAGTACACATCTACTATCTGTAGACATGTACCTGTCACATATGTTCATAGGTATGTAGTAGAATATCTTCACGAAGGCATATATTAGCCTAGGCAAGTTGTGCATCTTTCACCACCCCATTGGGTAGTCTCCTAAGCCCTACTTCTAATAGTTAGTACCCTAAGCCCCTTTCTAGTGGGGCTGCTGATGGGATGCCTGGCATGAATTGTCTGTTTCCCATCCACTCATCAAGGTTCCTATTGAAGAGTGTCAGCGAGGGGCTCTGTCTGATGTACCTTGGGACTCAGTTCCACAGTAAGGCAAGTGTCTGGGATGGTACTCTATCCCACCAGCATGTTGTATTCATTGTTGTGATGAGGTTCATATCCCTGGAGTGTGTAGTGTGACTCAGTTTTGTTATCCATAGATGGAGCATGTTCAACAGTTATGTGTTGGACATGACTCTGTATGTTAGGCAGAGTGTGCCTCTAAGTAGGTGGTATGCAACGGAGACCAGATTTAGTTGTACTAGTTGTGTTGCATAACACAACTGTTTAAAGCCAGTAATCCTGTTGGTGAGGTACCTCTGTGGTATCTACAGCTGCTGGAAATGCTTAGTCGAGTACATCCAAAATGGTGCATTGTACTCAATGATGGGTCTGATGACTTAAGAGTAGAGGGCCACCACTACCTCTTTTGATCCTGATGCAAACCCTTTGCTGATTAGATGGGCTACATAGGATTTCCTAATCACTTTGGCATCATGGTTGTCAAAGGAAAGATGACTATCTACTTGTGTCCCCAGATCCCTTATTACCTTGTCAGTTTTTAGGCGGTAACACCTATGTGGTAGTTTGTGGGTACTTTGTTTTCACCAAAGGGGATTACTATGCATTCTTCCACATTGAGCTTGAGACCATGATTCTGACACCACACATCTGTCTTATAGAGTCCCTTCTGGAGAATATTTGTGTCATCCGGGGAATCTATTATGGCAAACACTTTACAGTTCCCAGCAAACTTAGTCAACCACAACCCTCCTGTGTTGGCATGTACTTTTAAGAAGTCTATACCAAACAGGAGGGACCCCAGGAATGAACCCTGGGGGGACACCAGTTGTTACTGGTGTAGAGTCTGATATGTAGCCAGCAACTCTTAATTTGTTGGATCTATCTGTGAGCCAGTTTGCAATCCATCTTGTGATGTATGGATTCATGCCCAGGTTGGTGAGTTCATCTATGATACCTGACTGGGGAATGGTGTCAAAGGCCTTAGCGAGGTATAGGTAGGCTGTGTGGAGCTCATTTCAATCATCTGTAGCCTGGGTAATTGTCTCAAAGAAATCTACCCAGTTCAGGAGGCGTGATCTGCATTTGACGAAGCCAAATTGGGTGTGCTCAACTGTGTGAAGGTTCCCAATGTCTTTATTGTTGACTTCCATTATTATTGGCTCCATTGCTTTGCAGATCAGACTTGTCAGGCTCATAGAGCATGAATACCAAGGGTCTTTTGTGGCACCACCCCTGTGGAGTGGGAAGAATGTTGCTGTGCAACATTCTATGGGTACATATCCTGTAGAGAGAATGTAGATAGAAGTGTAGGTATCCTTGATGAACATGGATACATTCCCACCCTATGTGCTATGATCGAGGTTCTGATGCTGGAAGGTATGGAATGAGTAGTATCCTGGTAGTGCTGGTGTGCTCTCTGGAGCCTTGAACTAGGTTTCTGTTACTGCACAGATATCAATATTCTCCATACTGAGAAGTCCCTCGAGTGTGTGCATTTGGAGGCTGAGACTTCTGAAATGAGTAGCATTTAGCTCACTTTGTGGTTATTTGTGTTGGTTACGGGGTTTGGTTTGTCTTGAGTGACTGGTGTTCCACACCTAAAGTCAACGCCTCATTGGTCCGATCTGACCATAAGCTAATTACCCTACAAATCCACATTCTGCCCCCACCCCCATTAAGGAAACCATGTTAAAAAAAGTCTCCAAAGCCAACTTCATGCTTCTTAAGACAGAAGTGGTGAACTTCAGGACACCCATGCAGATGGACAATACAGTTACAACTACTGAATCCTACACAATAACACTTTATAAGCACTTACATGAGTGCATGAATCGTGCTACCCCAAACAGAACCAAGAAGCTATCCTCCAAGAAAAGGAAGCCAATCTGGTGGTCCCCTGCCATAAACAAACTGCACAACAGAAGGAAGAAACCGTTGTAAAAGAGGGTAAAATCCCATGAGTGGAGGAGCTCCCTGGTCAGCCTCAGTAATAAGCTGCCATCCCTGATAAAATCCTCCAAAGCTAGTTATGAAAACAAAATCGCCACTGAGTCTAAAGACAACCACAAAGCATTCTATAGCTATGTCAAGAATCTCAATGGCAACACTCAGATCTGCTCTGAGTTACAGCACAATGGCACTAAATCAAAAAACTCCAAGGAAAGGGGGATAGGGATTTGAGGGATTACAGACAGAAAAAAGCATACCCGTACCCTAAGAATGACAAATTTGGTCGAAAAAATAATAATAATTTTTTTGATAAATCTGGACCACAACACAGTACTTATTCCTCTTCTTTTCCACCAGGGAGACACCTTGCCTGGGACTCTATGGACCACAGAGTGATCTACAGTGATTCAGGGATGGGGGAACATCAGGATTTAAACAACACTGAACTCCCTGAACTTAGGAGATCAGATAGGTTAAGGCACAAATCCGCTGTGAGGTATTTTCACAGGGGTCCCCCATACGGCATGAGATAAATAAGAATGGTAGCCAGGAAGGGGGACTAGCCAACATGTTGGACCAATGGAATACAGGGACTATTACTGTGGATGGACCATGTCACACCCTACATGACTTTAAAATTTACAATTACAGCAGTGAGGAGATTGACAGGAAACATTTTCTTTTATTTTCAAAAGGTTTTAAATTTATCCCCTCTACAGGGGGTAATTTAGTTGACAGCTTAGTAGACTTGAGGATTTTTCTACAGAAAAAGAATTTAGATATTATGTTTCAGGGGCAACAGGATGGTGGTACTAATAGTGGTATTAGAAGACCTAGTACCTATAATCCCCCTATACACCCCCAGCTAAAAAATTTATAAAGGGAGGTTGAAGAAGAAATCAGGAATGTTTATAGGGGTGGATGGCATGGTAAATTTAACATGACTAGAGAAGAAAGGTACTTCTCAAATCCATTCAAGAAAATAGATACTTGAGGGTGATGCAACCCGATAAAGGTGGAGGGGTGGTCTTCATGGACAGCATTTTGTATTCCAGTAAGATGATGGATATGCTTAATGATACCAACAGGTATGTTAGGGTATCTAAGAATGAGATTAACTTAGCATATCGTAAGAGTGATTTGGTTTTACAGGACATGCTGAATGACAATTTTATAAACCAGGACACTTTTAAGTATCTCAGTGTGGATAGACCTCGTATCCCTGCTATTTTCGGGATACCCAAGGTACATAAAAGTGTGGAGGACCCACCCCTGAGACCCATTGTGGCAGCCAATGGCTCTAAAACCCATCCGTTGGCCAAATTTTTGAATATAGAATTAAAAGATATTTGGGTTAGGGCCAATGGTATACTTAAGGACTCCTGGGAATTTTTGAGAAGCATTAATAGCAACATGTATTCAGATTCCTTAATATTTGTAACCCTTGATATTCAGGGTTTATTTAATGTGATTCCACATTATACAGGGTTAGAATGGTTCCAGGATGCCATTCATCAATATGGAAAACTCAACCACAATACTTTTCTGGTTTATATAGAGTTGATGGATTTGGTATTGAAACACAACTTTATATTTTTTGAGGGTGAGTTGTTTAAACAGATCCAGGGAGTGGCCATGGGGGCAAGTTGTGCCCCTACTTATGGCAACATTGTGCTGATGGTTTGGGAAGAGAAGTTTGTGTTCCAGTCTGAATATGCACAATATTGGGTATATTACAAATGTCACCTGGATGATATTTGCATTTTTGGAAAGGTAGTATGGAAAAGTTAACAGAATTCATAGACTATCTAAACCATACCACTAATTTTTTGAAATTTACTTCCCATATTACACATGACTATATGAACTTTTTGGACGTCACTATTAAGAAAGACATCCTAGGGCAGCAGTTTACATCCAATGTATATAGAAAGGAAACCTTTTCTAACTCATACCTATATTTCACTAGTTCCCATCCGTTTAAACAGAAAAGAAGTATTATCAAGGGACAATTTGTCTGTAGTTGTAGGATGACCTCTTTGGACTCGGACTTCGAAGACAAAAGTCAGAGAGTCAAAGAAGTGTTTATATCTAGGAAGCATCCTAACTATTTAATTGATGAGGTTTTGGAGGAAGTAAAGAAGAGGAGAAATGATAGGTTTGCCCCTATTTTGGGAACAGGAGATACAAGTGTGATAGTACCAATAAATGTGCAGGGTACCACACAACAACCAGTGGTGACGTTAGCAGGGATGAAATCAAGAAACCTTGGGGATAACTATGTGATGTTTTATAATCAGAATACCTCTAGGGTTAAAAATATTATTACTCAACACTGGAACAGGTATAGGTGTTATTCAGAGTTGGACATTTTGTTTACCAACACCTTAGGATTCACATACAAAAAAGGCAGGAACCTCAAGGATTTGCTGGAGCATAATGGTTCTATTGTTTCATGTAAGAAATTGGGAACCTACAAATGTGGGACATGTGCCCAATACCCATATATACTTAGACAGGATTCTGTACACATCCTGTCAAGAGACTATCAGATTCAGAGTAGTAGTTTTTCCAATTGTAATAGTAAAGGCTTGATTTATTTAGCCTTATGTAAAACCTGTGGTGCATTTTACATTGGAAAAACTACTTGAAAACTCAGAAGGAGGCTTTATGAGCATTTATATGCTATTAGAGTCAAAGATATTAAAAATGCCTTGTTCAAGCATACACTGACATGTCCCCAAGCAAAATGGGGATTCTTTGTTGTAGAGAAGGTGCAATGTGATGTGAGGGGGGGGGGGGGCATGGGAAAATAGGATAGAGGTGAGAGAAATATTTTGGCAGTTGTTATTGGAAGCCAATAGATTCCCAGGGCTGAATGAATACATATCCATTGCCCCTATTTTAAAAATGAGAGCTGCAAAACTATAACATAAATACATATATTGTTTTGCAAGTTCCTTTTGTTGGTTTTTGATTCAAGTTTATTTAACTGTCCAACATATTGTGATGGTTTTAGTATTTATATATTTATTTTAAAGTTCTTTTTAAAAAATGTGCATGTTTTTATCTACTTTCATCTGTATTTGTGGCAAGTTGGTAGGTTGCAATGAATATTTTAGTTACAGGATTTAATTGGTGTCAATTAAACAATTGTTTTAACTATCAATTAAATTGGGAGGGGTATATAAGCAGGCATAGCCTTCATTCATTCATTTTACATCTGAAGAAGTCTGGTGGATGAAAACGCTTTGTATTGTGTGGCGTTTATGTGATTAAACCTGCTGCTGCTTACACCTACAGGCTCGTGTTTTTTACTACCTTCTGCCTCTTTGGGTGCCTGTTGTAGTTTTACTAGTTCTTGGTTTTGTGGCACCCTTTTCTTGGAGTTTTTGGATTACTTGTTACATGGAGGTGTCTGAGGCAGAGGCTAGCTTCCAGGATGGGGAAGCAGTTTAAGATACTGACCTGGATTCATGCCTGTCTCGTGTGGAGGGGCAGCTTACCCAATTGATTTTGTTTATGACTGGTAACTCTCAGCGAGGTAAAGACAATTCTTTTGATATCCACCCTATGAGGTCTACCCACAGGAAGGATTGCATTTCCACTCCTGCATACAATCAGGAAGCTGATTTGGATCACAGACAGGCTGATGTGCCTGTAGAGGAAGTAACTGCAACTTCTTCCGGTTTGCCGTCGAGGGGCACTAGAGGTGAGGCCGCATTACAGAAGGGAGCTGCAACTGAATTTTGTTACAATCATTTGGCATTGAAATCCCAGAATCATGGTCCGAATGGACAGTCCTCCCTTTTAGAGGAACGTGGTGTTCAGGGACATGCTCCTGTGGGAATGACTGATAGTATGGCTAATGGCGACATGGAGTGCACGAGTGGACGGATACTTCATCTTTGGCTTCATGGCTTGTTAGTTACAAGTCATTTTCCAGTCACCAAGGTACTGACAATAACTTTATATTTCATCACCATGATGCTGAGTAAGACAGTGAAGTGTCTTATAGAACCAATATTAAAAAAAACTCACTGATTTAATTTACAAACACAAAACTCTGGGTATTGACAATTGTTACTTGCATGACTGTATCAAAAGGGGTATAGTACCCAAAGGATTGCGTTTTTATAAGTTTCCGAACAATGTAGTGGAAGGCTCCCCCTTTCACGAAGAATTGCTGAGTATTTTTGACCGTAGTGGTTTTGAAGTCATGAAAGCCCTGATTAAAGAAAATGAAAGGATTACGGGGCAAGTATATCAGGAGATAGAATATATTAATGAAGTAGTGACCAATGATCTTATGTTTTCTGTTGAAAATGAGAAGAGAAAATATTTTATTATTAAGCAACAGGTGGAAGAAAAATGTCATGTTATTTTTAAAAGGAAGTGTGTGTGGCAAAATAGATAGGGATTTGAGGGATTACAGACAGAAAAAAGCATACCCGTACCCTAAGAATGACAAATTTGGTCGAAAAAATAATAATTTTTTTGATAAATCTGTACCACAACACAGTACTTATTCCTCTTCTTTTCCACCATGCCTGGGACTCTATGGACCATATAGTGATCTACAGTGATTCAGGGATGGGGGAATATCAGGATTTAAACAACACTGAATTCCCTGAACTTAGGAGATCAGATAGGTTAAGGCACAACTCCCCTGTGCAGTGTTTTCACAGGGGTCCCCCAAACGGCACACGATAAATAAGAGTGGTAGCCAGGAAGGGGGACTAGCCAACATGTTGGACCAATGGACTACAGAGAATATTACTGTGGATGGACCATTTCATACCCTACATGACTTTAAAATTTACAATTACAGCAGTGAGGAGATTGACAGGAAACATTTTCTTTTATTTTCAAAAGGTTTTAAATGTATCCCCTCTACAGGGGGGTAATTTAGTGGACAGCTTAATAGACCTGAGGATTTTTCTACGGAAAAAGAATTTAGATATTATGTTTCAGGGGCAACAGGATGGCGGTACTAATAGTGGTATTAGAAGACCTAGTACCTATAATCCCCCTATACACCCCTAGCTAAAAAATTTTGAAAGGGAGGTTGAAGAAGAAATCAGGAATGTTTATAGGGGTGGATGGCATGGTAAATTTAACATGACTAGAGAAGAAAAGGTACTTCTCAAATCCATTCAAGAAAATAGATACTTGAGGGTGATGCAACCCGATAAAGGTAGAGGGGTGGTCTTCATGGACAGCATTTTGTATTCCAGTAAGATGATGGATATGCTTAATGATACCAACAGGTATGTTAGGGTATCTAAGAATGAGATTAACTTAGCATATCGTAAGATTGATTTGGTTTTACAGGACATGCTGAATGACAATTTTATAAACCAGGACACTTTTAAGTATCTCAGTGTGGATAGACCTCATATCCCTGCTATTTTCAGGATATCCAAGGTACATAAAAGTGTGGAGGACCCACCCCTGAGACCCATTATGGCAGCCAATGGCTCTAAAACCCATCTGTTGGCCAAATTTTTGGATATAAAATTAAAAGATATTTGGGGTAGAGCCAATGGTATACTTAAGGACTCCTGGGAATTTTTGAGAAGCATTAATAGCAACATGTATTCAGATTCCTTAATATTTGTAACCCTTGATATTCAGGATTTATTTAATGTGATTCCACATTATACAGGGTTAGAATGGTTCCAGGATGCCATTCATCAATATGGAAAACTCGACCACAATACTTTTCTGGTTTATATAGAGTTGATGGATTTGGTATTGAAACACAACTTTATATTTTTTGAGGGTGAGTTGTTTAAACAGATCAGGGAGTGGCCATGGGGGTAAGTTGTGCCCCTACTTATGGCAACATTGTGCTGATGGTTTGGGAAGAGAAGTTTGTGTTCCAGTCTGAATATGCACAATATTGGGTATATTAAAAACGTTACCTGGATGATATTTGCATTTTTTGGAAAGGTAGTATGGAAAAGTTAACAGAATTCATAGACTATCTAAACCATACCACTAATTTTTTGAAATTTACTTCCCATATTACACATGACTATATGAACTTTTTGGACATCACTATTAAAAAAGACATCCTAGGGCAGCAGTTTACATCCAATGTATATAGAAAGGAAACCTTTTCTAACTCATACCTGTATTTCACTAGTTCCCATCCATTTAAACAGAAAAGAAGTATTATCAAGGGACAATTTGTCCGTAGTTGTAGGATGACCTCTTTGGACTCAGACTTCGAGGACGAAAGTCAGAAAGTCAAAGAAATGTTTATATCTAGGAAGTATCCTAACTATTTAATTGATGAGGTTTTGGAGGAAGTAAAGAAGGGGAGAAAGGATAGGTTTGCCCCTATTTTGGGAACAGGAGATACAAGTGTGATAGTACCAATAAATGAGCAGGGTACCACACAACAACCAGTGGTGACGTTAGCAGGGATGAAATCAAGAAACCTTGGGGGTAACTATGTGATGTTTTATAATCAGAATACCTCTAGGGTTAAATATATTATTACTCAACACTGGAGCAGGTTTAGGTGTTATTCAGAGTTGGACGTTTTGTTTACCAACACCCTAGGATTCACATACAAAAAAGGCAGGAACCTCAAGGATTTCCTGGAGCATAATGGTTCTGTTGTTTCATGTAAGAAATTGGGAACCTACAAATGTGGGGCATGTGCCCAATGCCCATATATACTTAGACAGGATTCTGTACACATCCTTTCAAGAGACTATCAGATTCAGAGTAGTAGTTTTTCCAATTGTAATAGTGAAGGCTTGATTTATTTAGCCTTATGTAAAACCTGTGGTGCATTTTACATTGGAAAAACTACTCGAAAACTCAGAAGGAGGATTTATGAGCATTTATATGCTATTAGAGTCGAAGATATTAAAATGTCTTGTTCAAACATACACTGACATGTCCCCAAGCAAAATGGGGTTTCTTTTTTGTAGAGAAGGTGCAATGTGATGTGAGGAGGGGGTCCATGGGAAAATAGGATAGAGGTGAGAGAAATATTTTGGCAGTTGTTATTGGAAGCCAATAGATTCCCAGGGCTGAATGAATACATATCCATTGCCCCTATTTTAAAAATGAGAGCTGCAAAACTATAATATAAGCACATATATTGTTTTGCAAGTTCCTTTTATTGGTTTTTGATTCAAGTTTATTTAACTGTCCAACACATTGTGATGGTTTTAGTATTTATATATTTATTTTAAAGTTCTTTTTAAAAAATGTGCATGTTTTTATCTCCTTTCATCTGTATTTGTGGCAAGTTGGTTGGTTGTCATGAATATTTTAGTTAAAGGATTTAATTGGTGTCAATTAAACAATTGTTTAACTATCAATTAAATTGGGAGGGGTATATAAGCAGGCACAGCCTTCATTCATTCATTTTACATCTGAAGAAGTCTGGTGGATGAAAATGCTTTGTATTGTGTGACGTTTATGTGATTAAACCTCCTGCTGCTTACACCTGCAGGCTCGTGTTTTTTACTACCTTCTTCCTCTTTGAGTGCCTGTTGTGGTTACAATGGCACTAAATATACAGACCCAACTGATATTGCCAACATCCTCCCTCTCACCCATGAAAAAGCCCATCTCTATACTGGAAGAATGCAAAGTTGCTGTCATCATGGCTGCACAGGTAAAACCACTCTCCTAAGCCAGGAACACAGCATCCATGGGACCAGACAACATCCCAGGCTGCGTTCTACATGAACTACAGAACGAACTGGCACCACACCTAAGTACCATGTTTAATCATAGCCTCACCTCAGGCTTTGTGCCTGCTGAATGGCGCACAGCAACGGTTATCCCACTACACAAGGGGGGAGCTACCACAGTCCCCAGGAACTAGCTCCCCATTAGCCTGATGAGCCTGGTCTGCAAGGGCATGGAAAGTATCATCATGGAACTTATAAACAAAGATATTGGTAATCTTCAAACTCTGGACCACAACCAGTTCAGGTTTGTAAAAGGCAGATCATGTCTCCTAAACCTGATAGACTTCTTTGAAGCAGTCACCAAAGCCATAGACAAGGGTAAGGTCGTTCACACAGCCTATCTAGATCTTGCCAAAGCTTTCGACACCATCCCCGACTCTGGAATTATTGATAAACTCACTAAACTAGGTATAAATCCCTATGTCCCAAGATGGGTTGCCAACTGGCTCACTGACATAACCCACACTGTGAAAGTAACAGACTCTAAATCTGACCAGTCCAGTGACAAGTGGAGTACCACAGGGTTCAGTCCTGTGTCCTGTCCTGTTTGGTATCTACTTCCCTGAAGTACAGGCTAAAACAGAAGGTCTTTGACTAATGAAGTTCCCAGATGACTGCAAACTAGGAGCCATAATCGAAACTACTAACAATGTGGACATCCTACAAAAGGGTCTCACTGAGACAGATGCCTGGTGTCAAAGCCATGGCCTCAAGCTCAATGCCAAAAAGTGCATTGTCATCCCCTTTGGTAAAAACTCTGTACCCATGAACTACAACATAGGCGGTAGTATACTTAACACTGAAAGTGTGATAAGAGACCTTGGGACACAGGTGGAGAGTAGTCTCTCCTTTGATAATCACATCGCCACAGTAGTCAGGAAATCCTTCTATGTGGCACACCTCATCACAAAAGGTTTCTCATGTAGAAAAAATGAGGTCATTGTTCCCCTCTACTCATCCCTCATTAGATCCCTTATAGAGTACAACGCCCCTTTTGGTATGTACCTCACAAGACATATACAACAACTGCAAAGCACGCAGAAATCTCACAAAGAGGATTAGTGACCTCAAATACATGCCCTACACAAACCGTCTCAAAACACTCCAGCTTTACTCTGTTACATATCGCCTACTCAGAGGTGATCTGTGCCTAACATACAAAGCTATGTCAAACACAGAGCTGTTGTACATGCTCCACTTAAAGAAATCCCAGTCCCTACAAGCTTCGGCCACAAAACCTGGACCGAAATACAAAAGGAGGGGGTGTATCCATTTTCATAAAGGATACCCACACCTCCAGGTTAGTGTTACAGCACGAGGCCTCGGAGACCATCCAAGTGCAACTAACAGTGGGCAAAGCTGCTTATCAGATTGTAGCCTGCTACAGATCACCTACCTTGTCTCAGGACCCTCACTCAGCATTCCTGAGAACACTGGAAAATATAAAGGTCCTACCAAACACCATGATATTAGGAGATTTCAACTACCCAAACATTGACTGGGAGAATTACTCAAGTGCAAACTCCTTTACCCAATGCTTCCTAGAGTTTATTAGCTCAAACACCCTGGAACAACTGGTCACCATACCCACTAGAGGTGACAACATACTGGACCTGATCATCACCAACATGGGGGATCAGTGTTCCACACCAGAGGTAAACCCCTTGCTGGTAAGATCAGATCATAAAGTAATCACACTGGACATCCACATCCCGACCCCACTCCCAGTCAAGGAAACCACTCTGAAAAACTTTTCAAAAGCAAACTTCACACTTCTCAAGACCGAAGTGGAAAGTTTCAAAGCCCTTTTGCTACAGGATAATGCTATCCAATCTGCAGAATCCTTTACAAGTGCATTCTATGAGCATCTACAGGGATGCATGGATTGAGCCATCCCAAGTAAAACCAAGACTCACGCCTCCAAAAAGAGGAAACCAGTCTGGTGGTCCTTGGCCATAAATAAGCTATACAACAGAAGGAGGAAACTACTACATGATAGACCAAAATTCCAAAAAGGAAAGGCATCACTGATCATTATTAGCAAGAAACTATGATTGCTCATAAAATCATCCTAGGCCAGTTTCTAAAGAAAAATTGCCAAGGAATCTAAAGATAACCACAAAGCCTTCTTTAGCTATATCAAACATTTAGGTGGCAACTCTGAGATATGTACCGAGCAACTGCAAAATGGCAAAAAATACACTGAACTAACTGACATTGTCAACATCCTGGCGGACAAATTCAGTGCAAACTTCACCCCCCCCCCCTCTCCCCCAAAAGGGCCCGTGTCCATCCCAGAAGAATGCAGAGCCCCAGACATCATGGACATGCAGGTAAAAACAGCCCTGTCCAAAGCTAAGAACACAGCATCAATGGGACCAGATGGTGTCCCAGGCTGCATCTTACACGAGCTCCAAAAGGAACTATACCCTCACCTGAATTCACTGTTCAGACTCAGCCTTACCACAGGCTATGTACCCAAAGAATGGCGTACAGCAACAGTCATCCCACTCTACAAAGGTGGTGCCACAACAGAACCTGGGAACTATCACCCTATAAGCCTGACCAGCCTAGTCTGCAAAGCTATGGAGCGAATTATCATGGAACTCATAAACAGAGACATTGGGAACCTCCAGACACTGGACCCTACCCAATTCGGCTTTGTTAAAGGCAGATCCTGCCTCCTAAAACTAGTTGACTTCTTCGAAACAGTTACCAAGGCCATAGATGAAGGGAAGGTAGTCCACACAGCCTACCTGGACCTCACTAAGGCCTTCGACACCATTCCCCACTCTGGTATCATAGACAAGCTTACCAGCTTGAACATTAACCCCTATGTTATGAGATGGGTGGCCAACTGGCCCACAGATAGAACACACATGGTCAGAGTTGCGGGTGCCATGTCCGACTCTAAACCAGTCACAAGTGGCATCCCACAGGGCTCGGTCCTGGGACCCCTCCTGTTCAGTATATACTTCTCTGAGGTACAGGCAAGCACGGGAGGACTATGCCTGACGAAGTTCACAGATGACTGCAAACTGGGGGCCATAATCGACTCTCTGGCTGACACAGACATCCTCCAGAAGGGCCTTACAGAGACAGATACCTGGTGTCAAAATCATGGCCTCAAGCTGAATGCCAAAAAATGCATAGTCATCCCCTTTGTAAAAAACAAAGTGCCCACGAATTACCACATAGGTGGTAATCCACTAGGTACGGAAAATGTAATTAGGGACCTGGGGACCCAGGTAGATAGTAACCTCTCCTTTGCTAATCACATTGCCAAAGTGGTTAGAAATTCCTTCTATGTAGCCCACCTAATCACGAAAGGGTTCACCTCTAGATCAAGAGAGGTCATTGTACCCATCTACTCATCACTCATTAGGCCCATAATAAAGTACAATGCCCCATTTGGTATGTACCTTAATTGGCACATGCAACAGCTGGTAAGACCACAGATGTACCTCACCAAGATGATCATGGGCCTCAAAGAGATGCCCTATGCAGCTTGACTGAAGAAGCTCCAGCTCTACTCGGTTGCTTACTGCCTGCTCAGAGGTGATCTATGCCTGACATATAAGGCCATGTCCAACCCGGAATTAATGGACATACTCCACCTCAAGAAAACCAAATCTCTTAGAGCCACATGCTCCAGTGAATTAAACCTCAGCACAGCAATAAACAGGATGTGCTGGAGGGATAGATTCCTGTCCCAGAGACTTCCCTCACTCTGGAATAGAATCCCAGTTTATGTTAGGCAAAGTCCCTCGCTGACTCTCTTCAAGAGGAATCTTGACGAGTGGATGGAAAATTGTAAATTTACCCTTGGGATCACTTCAGTGGCCCTGCTAGACAGAGGCCCAGGAAACTAATTTAAAAGGGAGGCGAAAGCCAACACATTCTGGCTAGGCTTATAAAAGCCCTTGGGCAGATAGCCTAGTACCTACCTATGAACCTACACGCTCTAGGGACCTAAACCTTGTCATCACAATAAACAGAACATGCCAGAGGGATAGATTCCTTCCCAGAGACTTCCCATACTCTGGAATAAACTACCTATCTATATCAAACAAAGCTCCACATTAGCACTCTTCAAGAAACATCTTGATGATTGGATGGGAAATAGGAAATACACCCTGGGGATCACTTCTGTGTTTCTGCTCGACAGTGGTACAGGAAAATAAATTTCTTGGGTGGCAAAAGCCAGGGTACCTTTTTGGCTGGTCTTGTATAGCCCCCAGGGCCAATAGCCTAGTACCTACCTATGAACCTATGAACCTTTGAGCCTTGCCTAAAAAAGGTAATATGGGGACAGCAAGAGCCTTGGCCAGTATTCAGAAGCATAGGGGCGACAGGTGCAAACCATCTGTAGTGAAACAATGAGGCTTGTCTATCATGTCATCACAGGCAGACAGAGAACGGATCCCTTTTGAATGACACCAGAAGCTCAGCCAATTGTTGAAGTTTATCATCTTTCTGTTATATTACAGTATCATGTAGGTGAAGGTAAGATGCTACTCAAGGTCAGGGTCATACCAGCCTGGGCTACATGATCATAGAGCTAATATATATCTCTTGCCATGTTGTCCTGGGAGGTATGTCTCAGATCATTCACACTGACATGTACAAAGAACACATCATATATGTACCTGTTCTGGTGTGATGTAAGTGCTTGTGTTATGTGACGGATCATAGCACCTGACAGACAACTGACAGTAACCTTCCCCTTGTCCAGCCAAATGAGTGGAACATCTGTGTGCCTGACTATGAAGTCACCTATTACTAGTGTGTTGGGTGTGTTGTTTTGCCTTAGGGGCTGTTGTCAGGCACACTGCTTTGGTGTATTATGTGTTTTCTGGAGTGTGCTTGGAGGTGCAAGTTGCTTGCTTGTCTGCTTAGGAGGACACTCTCTCTTTTTCAGATTAATATTTGTATTCTCTGAGTATGGTAATGTGTATTTATGTGTGTGTTTTGCTGGTGCTTATATTGTAGGTCTATGTGAGACAGTTGGTGTTGTGGTTGTATGACCCTAGTCCTCCTGACTGTATTGTCCAGTATTGGGTTGACAGAGCTTAGCTACCGGTTTGACCCTGTGTGTGCCAGCATGTGGTGCATCAACCATATATGA
>NC_056725.1:131088604-131133843 GCF_019279795.1 Protopterus annectens | reverse complement strand
GCAGAGAGGTGCTAGCAGCAGAGAGGCTAAAAGAGCGACTGCTTACCTGATAAAAGTGTTTTTTTCCTGCTACTACCCGAGCGACTATCCAATCTAGCTAAATAGCAAGTATTTCTTCTTCTTTAACTGTTTTAAACTGTTTAAAGTTGTTTTTGCACCTGCACTTTTAAAATTTGTCCTGTTTGTTGCATTTACCTGTTGAGGCTACACACTCAAGTGCGCTAGCCTGTGTTACATATTTATTGCATTTTCCTACTGTTTATTTGCAAAAAAAAAAAGAAAAAAAAAAAAATTATCCTTGTTTGCCGCCTTTCCTGACTTAGAGTAGTCCAAATACAGGCTTTGCTGTATTCTGGACTTTTGGAAAGTTCCTGTGTTGCTCATTTCCTTTCTTGGAAAAAAGGAGGCTTCTTTGTTCACCAGTGGGAGTGGGGAGCTTAGAGCAGCCTCTCTATCCCTGGAGGAGTGTTCCCAGCACAAGAATCTGGTAGTCTATTGGCCGTTTTGGGCCAATTTCTAGCTCTTTCAAGTCCCCCTGTATAAAACCAACTTTGACATGGTTTTTGCGCTTGTTACTACTCAGCCAAGCTCCTCGTGGTCCTGCAGAGTGGTGCTAGCATCAGAGAGGCTAAAAGAGTGACTGCTTACCTGAAAAAAGTGTTGTTTCCTGCTACTACCTGGGAGACTGTCCGATCTAGCTAAATAGCAAGTATTTCTGCTTTTTTAACTGTTTTAAACTGTTTAAAGTTGTTTTTGCACCTGCACTTTTAAAGGTTATCCTGTTTGTTGGATTTACCTGTTGAGGCTACACACTCAAGTGCGCTAGCCTGTGTTACATATTTATTGCATTTTCCTGCTGTTTATTTGCAAAAAAAAAAAAAAATTATCCTTGTTTCCTGCCGTTCCTGACCTAGAGTAGTCTAAATACAGGCTTTACTGTATTCTGGACTTTTGGTAAGTTCCTGTGTTGCCCATTTCCTTTCTTGGATAAAAGGAGGCTTCTTTGTTCACCAGTGGGAGTGGGGAGATTAGAGCAGCCTCTCTATCCCTGGAGGAGTGTTCCCAGCACAAGAATCTGGTAGTCTATTGCCGTTTTGGGCTAATTTCTAGCTGTTTCAAGTCCCCCTGTATAAAACCCGCTTTGGCGCGGTTTTTGCACTTGTTACTACTTAGCCAAGCTCCTAGTGGTCCTGCAGAGTGGTGCTAGAAGCAGAGAGGCTAAAAGAGCGACTGCTTACCTGATAAAAGTGTTTTTTTCCTGCTACTACCCGAGCGACTGTCCGATCTAGCTAAATAGCAAGTATTTCTTCTTCTTTAACTGTTTTAAACTGTTTAAAGTTGTTTTTGCACCTGCACTTTTAAAATTTGTCCTGTTTGTTGCATTTACCTGTTGAGGCTACCCACTCAAGTGTGCTAGCCTGTCTTACATATTTATTGCATTTTCCTGCTGTTTATTTGCAAAAAAAAAAAAAAAAAAAAATTATCCTTGTTTCCTGCCTTTCCTTACCTAGAGTAGACCAATTACAGGCTTTGCTGTATTCTGGACTTTTGGAAAGTTCCTGTGTTGCCCATTTCCTTTCTTGGATAAAAGGAGGCTTCTTTGTTCACCAGTGGGAGTGGGGAGCTTAGAGCAGCCTATCTATCCCTGGAGGAGTGTTCCCAGCACAAGAATCTGGTAGTCTATTGGCTGTTTTGGGCCAATTTCTTACTCTTTCAAGTCCCCTGTATAAAACCCACTTTGGCACAGTTTTTGCGCTGTTTACTGCTGAGCCAAGCTCCTCATGGTCCTGCAGACTGGTGCTAACAGCAGAGAGGCTAAATGAGCGGCTGCTTACCTGATAAAAGTGTTTTTTTCCTGCTACTGCCTGGGTGACTCTCCGATCTAGCTAAATAGCAAGTATTTCTGCTTCTTTAACTGTTTTCAACTGTTTAAAGTTGTTTTTGTACCTGCACTTTTAAAGTTTGTCCTGTTTGTTGCATTTACCTGTTGAGGCTACACACTCAAGTGTGCTAGCCTGTGTTACATATTTATTGCATTTTCCTGCTGTTTATTTGCAAAAAAAAAAAAAAAAAAATGATCCTTGTTTCCTGCCTTTCCTTACCTAGAGTAGACCAATTACAGGCTTTACTGTATTCTGGACTTTTGGAAAGTTCCTGTGTTGCCCATTTCCTTTCTTGGATAAAAGGAGGCTTCTTTGTTCACCAGTGGGAGTGGGGAGCTTAGAGCAGCCTATCTATCCCTGGAGGAGTGTTCCCAGCACAAGAATCTGGTAGTCTATTTGCTGTTTTGGGCCAATTTCTAGCTCTTTCAAGTCCCGCTGTATAAAACCTGCTTTGGCACATTTTTTGCGCTTGTTACTACTCAGCCAAGCTCCTCGTGGTCCTGCAGAGTGGTGCTAGCAGCAGAGAGGCTAAAAGAGTGACTGCTTACCTGATAAAAGTGTTTTTTTCCTGCTACTAACTGGGCGACTGTCGGATCTAGCTAAATAGCAAGTATTTCTGCTTCTTTAACTGTTTTAAACTGTTTAAAGTTGTTTTTGCACCTGCACTTTTAAAGGTTGTCCTGTTTGTTGCATTTACCTGTTGAGGCTACACACTCAAGTGCGCTAGCCTGTGTTACATATTTATTGCATTTTCCTGCTGTTTATTTGCAAAAAAAAAAAAAAAAAAAAATTATCCTTGTTTCCTGCCTTTCCTGACCTAGAGTAGTCCATATACAGGCTTTGCTGTATTCTGGACTTTTGGAAAGTTCCTGTGTTGCCCATTTCCTTTCTTGGATAAAAGGAGGCTTCTTTGCTCACCAGTGGGAGTGGGGAGCTTAGAGCAGCCTATCTATCCCTGGAGGAGTGTTCCCAGCACAAGAATCTGGTAGTCTATAGGCCATTTTGAGCCAATTTCTAGCTCTTTCAAGTCCCCCTGTATAAAACCCTCTTTAGGGCGGTTTTTGCATTTGTTACTACTCAGCCAAGCTCCTCATGGTCCTGCAGAGTGGTGCTAGCAGCAGAGAGGCTAAAAGAGTGACTGCTTACCTGATAAAAGTGTTTTTTTCCTGCTACTAACTGGGCAACTGTCGGATCTAGCTAAATAGCAAGTATTTCTGCTTCTTTAACTGTTTTAAACTGTTTAAAGTTGTTTTTGCACCTGCACTTTTAAAGTTTGTCCTGTTTGTTGCATTTACCTGTTGAGGCTACACACTCAAGTGCGCTAGCCTGTGTTACATATTTATTGCATTTTCCTGCTGTTTATTTGCAAAAAAAATTATCCTTGTTTCCCACCTTACCTGACCTAGAGTAGTCCAAGTACAGGCTTTGCTGTATTCTGGACTTTTGGAAAGTTCCTGTGTTGCCCATTTCCTTTTTGGGAAAAAAGGAGGCTTCTTTGTTCACCAGTGGGATTGGGGAGCTTGGAGCAGCCTATCTATCCATGGAAGAGTGTTCCCAGCACATGAATCTGGTAGTCTATTGGCCGTTTTTGGCCAATTTCTCGCTCTTTCAAGTCCCCTTGTATAAAACCCGCTTTAGCACGGTTTTTGCGCTTGTTACTACTCAGCGAAGCTCCTCGTTGTCCTGCAGAGTGGTGCTAGCAGCAGAGAGTCTGCTCTTCACTTTTCCCTTAGAACTGCTTAGTTCTGATAATAAACACCCTATTCCTACTACTAAAGCCTGGCACTTGCTCACTAAAGCAAGTATATAAGTCAACACTTTCACTACACTGTTTTAAACTGTTTAAAGTTGTCCCCATTTGCACTTGCAATTTTAAAGTTTGTCCTGTTATTCTAGCATTTACCTGTTGAGGCTATCCTCTCCAGTCCAGCTTTCCTGTGAATTACGGAATCTTGAGGCATTTTCCTGCTGTTTATTTGCAAAAAAAAAAAAATTATCCTTGTTTCCCTCCTCCCAACAAGTTCCAAATACAGGCTTTGTGAGAGATGCAACTTTGTTGCCCATTTCCTTTTTTGGATAAAAGGAGGCTTCTTTGTTCACCAGTGGGAGTGGGGAGCTTAGAGCAGCCTATCTATCTTTGGAGGAGTGTTCCCAGCACAACAATTCCAGTCCCACATAGACCTACCATGACAGCAAACCAAACACATAAACACACAAAAACCTGCTTTGGAGGCTCTAAATACAAATCTGCGCTTGTTACTGCTGAGCCAAGTTCCTCGTGGTCCTGCAGAGTGGTGCTAGTAGCAGAGAAACTTAAAGAGTGACTACTTACCTGATAAAAGTTTTTTTTCCTGCTACTACCTGGGTGACTGTCAAATCTAGCTAAATAGCAAGTATTTCTGCTTCTTTAACTGTTTTAAACTGTTTAAAGTTGTTTTTGCACCTGCACTTTTAAAGTTTGTCCTGTTTGTTGCATTTACTTGTTGAGGCTACACACTCAAGTGAGCTAGCCTGTGTTTCATATTTATTGCATTTTCCTGCTGTTTATTTGCAAAAAAAAAAAAAAAAAAAAAATTATCCTTGTTTCCCACCTTTCCTTACCTAGAGTAGTCCAAATACAGGCTTTGCTGTATTCTGGACTTTTGGAAAGTTCCTGTGTTGCCCATTTCCTTTCTTGGCTAAAAGGAGGCTTCTTTGTTCACCAGTGGGAGTGGGGAGCTTAGAGCAGCCTATCTATCCCTGGAGGAGTGTTCCCAGCACAAGAATCTGGTAGTCTATTGTCCGTTTTGGGCCATTTTCTAGCTCTTTCAAGTCCCCCTGTATAAAACCCACTTTAGCGTGGCTTTGCATGATTTTGCGCATAGCACAGCATTGGGCAGCGCTGCTTAATTGGGTTTAGGCCACTCTCGGCTCCACAAAGTCTGCTCTTCACTTTTTCCCTTAGAACTGCTCTAGTTCTCATAATAAATACCCTATTCCTACTCTAAAGCCTGGCACTTGCTCACTAAAGCAATTATATAAGTCAACACTAAAAAATTAAAAGCACTACACCCTCACGAACTCCCCTTGAGTACCTTACTCCCCATTGGCCCTTTTTTTTTCAATTTTAAAAGAGTTCCCTGTACTATTCTAGCATGTCCAAAGGTCAGTTGGCGGTATCCTCTCCAATCCAGCTGGTGAATCTCGGAACCTTGAGGCAATGTTACAACTGCCTCATGTACACAGACAACCCTCTCCTCCTCCCAACAAGTTCCAACATATGTGAGAGATGCAACCATATAGCCAAACTGGAGGCTCAGCTCTCTCAACTCAGTACTGACGTAACCAGTCAGGGGGAGAAGGTATCCACACTCACTACAATTCCAGTCTCACATAGACCTACCACGACAGCAAACCAAACACATAAACACACAAAAACATACTCGGAGGCTCTAAATAAAAATCTGCCTAAGCAGCAGAGACCTCAGAAGCAGACACCCAAGCAACCGCTACCCCAAAACAAAACACGTGTAACACATAGTTCACAATGCCAGTGTGCCGAACAGTCACAACCCTTAAGGCTAAACAACACACCTGATACACTTGTAGTATGTGATTCTATCGTCAGGCACACTGATGTCCCGCTAATCAGGCTGAACAAGGAGAATGTCACAGTGAGCTGCCTGTCGGGCGCTAGGATCCGCCACATAACACAAGCACTCAGGTCACTCCAAGGCAAGTACAAATATGACTCAGTCATTGTCCATGCTGGTGTGAATGACCTGAGATGTACCTCCCTGGACTACATGAAAAGAGACATAGAGGAGCTCTCTGAGTATGTAGCCCAAGTCGGTATGACCCTGACCTTGAGTAGCATCTTACCCTCACCAAGAATGATGCCACAATATGAAGACGACATGATCAATTTCAACAATTGGCTTAAGCATTGGTGTCATTCAAAGGGGATCCAATGCCTGTCAGCCTGGGATGACATGCTCGACAAGCCACGCTGCTTCGCTAGGGATGGCTTGCACCTGTCACCCCTGGGCTTTCGGATATTGGCAAAGGCTCTTGCTACCCCCATAGTGCCTTTTTTAGGCAAGGCTCAAAAGACAAACCCACTTCCATAGGTATCACAAGGGATAAGAAACTAAGAGTAATGCTACTCAAAGCCAGAAGTCTAAACCTCAAGATGCATGCACTCAAAACTCTCCTTAGCATGGAGAACATAGATATCTGTGCAGTAACAGAAACCTGGTTCTAGGCTTCCGAGAGCACCCCAGCACTACCAGGTTATACCTCATACCTTGCTTTTTGGCCCCAAAACTCAGACCGAACCACAAAAGGAGGGGGAGTATCAATATTCGTCAAAGATACCCACACCTCTAGGTTGGTGGCACAGCACGAAGCATCGGAGACTATCCATGTGCAAGTAACAGTGGGTAAAACTGCCTTCCAGTTTATAGCCTGCTACAGACCACACTCCCAAACTCAGGAACACCACTCGGCCTTCCTGAGAACACTGGAAAACATGAAGGTCTCTCCAAACACCATTATATTGTGCGACTTCAACTACCCAAACATAGACTGGGAGCATTACTCTAGCTCCAACACCCTAGCCAAAAGGTTCCTAGAATTTATAAACTCAAATGCTATGGAACAACTTGTTACCACTCCCACAAGAGGGGAAAACATACTGGACCTGATCATCACCAACATTGGGACTCTATGCTCCAGACCAGAAGTGTATCCCTCACTGGTAAGATCAGACCATAAATTAATCTCACTGGATATCCACATCCCGACCCCACCCCCTGCCCAGAAAACCACAGTGAAAAACTTCTCTAAAGCAAACTTCACACTACTTAAAACCGAGGTGGATTCATTCAAAGCGCCCGGGCCTGTGGAAAATACGGCCCAGACCGCAGAATCCTTTATAAACGCATTTTATGAACACCTTCAGGAATGCATGGATCATGCTATCCCAAATAAAACTAAGACCCAATCCCACAAAGGCAGGCATCCTGTCTGGTGGACCCCAGCCATAAACAAACTAAATAATAGAAGAAGGAAGTTACTACACGATAGAGCAAAATCCCAAAAAGAGAAGGCATCTCTGATCAGTATTAGCAAAAAACTACGGGCACTCATAAAATCATCTAAGGCCAGCTTCGAGAGAAAAATTGCAGAGGACACTAAAGATAATCACAAAGCTTTCTTTAGTTATGTTAGGAACCTGGGTGGGAATTCCCAGATATGCTCAGAATTAGTCCAAAATGACAAAAAATACACTGAACCCACAGACATTGCCAACATCCTGGCTGACAGGTTCAGTGCAAACTCCCCCCCCCCTCCCCACCAAAAGAGCAAATATCTATTCCAGCAGAGTGCTGCCCCCTGACATCTCAGATGCTCAGGTAAAAACTGCCCTCTCCAAAGCAAAAAACACAGCATCAATGGGACCAGACGGTGTCCCAGGCTGCATCCTACATGAACTCCAAGATGAGCTGAACCCAAACATAAAGCTACTGTTCAATCTCAGCCTTACTACAGGATATGTACCCAAAGAGTGGCGTACAGCAACAGTAGTCCCTCTCCACAAAGGTGGTGCCTCAATGGATCCTGGAAACTATCTTCCCATAAGCCTGACTAGCTTGGTCTGCAAAGCTATGGAAAGGATCATCAAGGAACTCATAAATAAAGATATTGGGGACCAACAGACACTGGATCCTACCCAGTTCGGCTTTGTTAAGGGCAGATCCTGCCTCTTAAACCTGGTCAATTTCTTTGAAACAGTCACCAAGGCCATTGACAAGGGGAAGGTGGTCCACACAGCCTACCTAGACCTCGCAAAAGCCTTCGATGCAATACCCCACTCGGGCATCATAGATAAGTTATCCAGCTTAAATATAAACCCCTATGTCACTAGATGGGTGGCAAACTGGCTCAAGGACAGAACCCACATGGTCAGAATTGCTGGAGCCATGTCAGACTCCAAACCAGTTACAAGTGGCGTCTCACAAGGCTCAGTCCTGGGACCTCTCTTGTTCACTATATATTTCTCGGAGGTACAGGCCAACACGGAAGGACTGTGGCTGACCAAGTTCGCAGATGACTGCAAACTGGGCGCCATAATCAACTCTCCAGCTGACACAAGCATCCTCCAAAAGGGTCTCATAGAAACAGACAACTGGTGCCAGAGCCATGGCCTCAAGCTAAACGCCAAAAAGTGTATAGTCATCCCCTTTGGCAAAAACAAAGTGCCCACAAATTACCACATAGGTGGCAATCCATTAAGTACGGAAGAAGTAATTAGGGACTTGGGGACCCAAGTTGAAAGCAATCTCTCATTTCACAACCATGTGGCCAAAATGATTAGAAAAACATTCTATATAGCCCACCTAATCATGAAGGGATTCACATCTAGATCAGGGGAGGTCATTGTGCCTCTTTATTCATCCCTCATCAGGCCCATAATTGAGTACAATGCCCCTTTTAGGATGTACCTTACCAGACACCTGCAGCAACTGGAAAGACCCCAAAAGTACCTCACCAAGAGGATCAAAGGGCTCACACAGATGCCATATGCTGCCTGGTTAAAGAAACTCCAGCTCTACTTGGTTGCATACCGCCTGCTCAGAGGCGATCTGTGCCTGAAGTATAAAGCCATGTCCAACCCAGAATTAATGGGCATGCCGCACCTCAGAAAATCCAAATCTCATCAAGCTACGTGCTCGAGGGACTTGAACCTCAGCACAGAAATAAATAGGACATGCTGGAGGGACAGATTCATAACCCAGAGGCTCCCTTCACTCTGGAATAAAATCCCAGTCCAAGTTAGGCAGAGTCCCTCACTGATTCTCTTCAAGAGGAATCTTGAAGAGTGGATGGGAGATCATAGGTTTACCCCGGGTATCACTTCTGTGTCACTGTTAGACAGAGGCACAGTAAACTAAACCTCGAAAAAGGGCATAGTAAAATTCATTTAAATGGGTGGCGAAAGCCAAACACACTCTGGCTAGGCTTACAAATGCCCTAGGGCATATAGCCTAGTATGAACCTATGAACCTATGAACCTAAAGGAAGAATCAGAAACTGAGCTCTCCTCTGGGTCTGAATAAAAAAAAATCTGAGGAAAATGTCCTATATGTCTCTGCATCTTCTTGTTCTGATTCAGAATTATTAATCTATTCAGAAAAAGAGGAATCCCTCTTTCTTTTATCACAATCTGCTTTACAAGAAGTATCAGTAACCTGAATTAAACCCTTAGCCAGACCCAGTAAACTACTACTATTCAAAGAAAATTGAAGAGTAGTAGATACAATACTTGATTTCCTGATGCTTTTTGACAGGAAAAATGGGGCCAACAATGTTACTAATGGCAACAGCAGCTTCCCCACTGATGTGCACAGCATTCTGACACAACATAGGAAACTTTTCCTGTTCTCTTTCCCAGGATCAACAAGAGTGTCTCTCCATTGCCCACTGAGGGCTGAGGGGATTCCAACAGAAACAGAGGATGTGGCTAACCCCTGCTCCATAGTGGCTGTAAGTTGTACACAAGAGGGTTCTGGGGTAAAAGATGAGTGGGCTGAGGTACAAAAAATGGCCATAGAAGAGACACCCATCTGCAACTGAGGCAAATTACTAGTCTGTTGTGGTGGCAGGGGCTGTTTGGTTATTTTTTTCTTTTTGTGGCTGGAAGAATGACTGACGATGGGACCTGTAGTCTATTCCATGGTCAGGCTGAAAATTGTGCCTTTTTCCTGGAGAAGACAAACAGCAATTGCCAGTAAACGCTACCAGTCCACAAAAGATACTTTCTGTGATAGACTTTCTCCACAGAAGAAAATGTTTTCAGCTACATCACACCACTTTTAAACTGACAGGCAAAATGAGTGCTCCATTTAAACATATATTACAGTCTCAAGGCAGTCTATTAAAACACAGCACTCCTAGCTTTAAAAAAAAACGTTCATGAAGAGGAAAGTAATAAACCATCAACAGAATTAAGAAAATGGAAGCTTTTTTCCCCAAAGGGAACTTATCTTCCCAGCAAAGAAAAGCTCAGGCCAACTGTTGATCCTCAAAATTGTCAGAGGAGGGTACTCTCCTGAGGCAGTAAAGCTCTAAAGAGCTTCATACCCAAACACAGGATATAAGTGTGTTTTAACAAAAACACCAAAAGTATTGTAGGTAGATACAACACTGACCGTAAAATACTGAAACAGCAAATGTCCATTCAATTTGCAAATTGAAGTCTATGCATAACAAATGTTACTGGGAAATGCAGCCATACATACAAGTGTGCCAAATCATGCATTATAAAAAGCAATAAAAACACTAAGACTTGCATATCAAACATTGATTTCCCAAATATGTGTGACAGATACACAAACCTAACTTCCATTTAGGTTGTGAAGTACAATTAAAAAAATGTATGCTGAAAAAAGGCTTAATGCTGAATGATATTTCACCATTGTTGGATTTAAATCAGTTTTATGCACAAATATAGTGTGATTATTACACTTACCTTAATGATGCATAATGGGTGTTCATGAATTCTAAGTAATATACAGGGTAATGTTAAAAATTCAGGACTGTAACTAGGATCAGATGTATTTCATGTAACAAAACAGAAAAAGTTATCAGCATACCTCTCTCCCTCCACTGGTCATTAACCCTATACATCTGCTCAATGTACTGAGCATGATCCCTTGTTCTGTCTTCATCATCCTGAACTGCTTGACTGTTTTGGCATGTGAAAGATGCTCTGAAGCTTTGGAAGCTGGCTGGCTGTTACATCCTTAACAGGATATAACCCATATAGCTAAGGCTACTGTAGCTGTGATCAATATAATGAACATTTACTAAGTCCAAGATGATGTCAAAGTTGAGTCACTCCTTCACCTGGTTGAGAGAAATCAGTGAATGTGGTTTGGACTCCTTGTAAGGATGTCCTCTGGATACCTCCAATGAGAGGTATGTCAGGCATAGCTTATTGATTGGAGTTCCATAGGGCAGACCTAAGATTCAATGGAGATATGATACTTCTCTGTATGGCTGAAAATGCATAGGGATCTTAAAGTCAATTAACTGTTGCTAGGGATTATTACAGTTTGTTGAACACTATTTTAACACTGAATGTATTATATATGTACTTAATTTGTTGGCTTCTACTGGCAACATCTTTTTATCAGATTCTTATAGTGTGTGTATTTTCTAGTGGGATTTGGGAGTCACACAACTCATACAAAACAGAGAAGATAAGCTTCTGTTTTCATATATGAGACTGTGTGACCCAAGAAGTAATGTAGAAAAATCAGGTGTGTCAGGGCTTAGGTGCACAGAACCACAGCCACACTGAAAAATATGATGATTTTGTGCTAATGTGCAATTTTTTTGAATGTCGCTGTGCTAATATGGTGATATTGCTACATTAGATTTTTTAATGATATTTTGCATCTTAATGTATGGAGACATAGTGTTCCGTTATAGATTCCTATTGATGGTATATATCTAGGTTCATAGGTTCATAGGTTCATACTAGGCTATCTGCCCTAGGGCATTTATAAGCCTAGCCAGAGTGTGTTTGGCTTTCGCCACCCATTTTAAATGAATTTTGCTATGCCCTTTTTCGAGGTTAGTATACTGTGCCTCTGTCTAACAGTGACACAGAAGTGATACCCGGGGTAAACCTACGATCTCCCATCCACTCCTCAAGATTCCTCTTGAAGAGAGTCAATGAGGGACTCTGCCTAACCCGCACTGGAATTTTATTCCAGAGTGAAGGGAGCCTCTGGGTTATAAATCTGTCCCTCCAGCATGTCCTATTTATTTCAGTGCTGAGGTTCAAGTCTCTCGAGCGCGTAGCTCGATGGGATTTGGATTTTCTGAGGTGCAGCATGTCCATTAATTCCGAGTTGGACATGACTTTATACGTCAGGCACAGATCGCCTCTGAGCAGGCGGTATGCCACTGAGTAGAGCTGGAGTTTCTTTAACCGGGCAGCATATGGCATCTGTTTGAGCCCTTTGATCCTCTTGGTGAGGTACTTTTGGGGTCTTTCCAGTTGCTGCAGGTGTCTGGTAAGGTACATCCCAAAAGGGGCATTGTACTCAATTATGGGCCTGATGAGGGTTGAGTAAAGAGGCACGATGACCTCCCCTGATCTAGATGTGAATCCCTTCATGATTAGGTGGGCTATATAAAATGTTTTTCTAACCACTTTGGCCATGTGGTTTTCAAATGAGTGATTGCTATCAACTTGGGTCCCCAGGTCCCTAATTACTTCTTCCGTACTTAATGGATTACCACCTATGTGGTAATTTGTGGGCACTGTTTTTGCCAAAGGGGATGACTATACACTTTTTGGCGTTTAGCTTGAGACCATGGCTCTGGCACCAGTTGTCTGTTTCTATGAGGCCCTTTTGTTGGATGCTTGTGTCGGCTGGAGAGACAATTATGGTGCCTAGTTTGCAGTCATCTGCGAACTTGGTCAGCCACAGTCCTTCCGTGTTGGCCTGCACCTCCGAGAAATATATACCGAACAAGAGAGGTCCCAGGACTGAGCCTTGTGGGACGCCACTTGTAACTGGTTTGGAGTCTGACATGGCTCCAGCAATTCTAACCATGTGGGTTCTGTCCTTGAGCCAGTTTACAACCCATCTAGTGACATAGGGGTTTATATTTAAGCTGGTGAGCTTATCTAAAATGCCCGAGTGGGGTATTGTATCAAAGGCTTTTGCGAGGTCCAGGTTGACTGTGTGGACCACCTTCCCCTCATCAATGGCCTTGGTGACTGTTTCAAAGAAATTGACCAGGTTTAAGAGGCAGGATCTGCCCTTAACAAAGCCAAACTGGGTAGGATCCAGTGTCTGTAGGTCCCCAATATCTTTATTTATGAGGTCCATGATGATCCTTTCCATAGCTTTGCAGACCAAGCTAGTCAGGCTTATGGGGCGATAGTTTCCAGGATCAGTTGAGGCACCACCTTTGTGGAGAGGGACCACTGTTGCTGTACGCCACTCTTTGGGTACATATCCTGTAGTAAGGATGAGATTGAACAGTAGTTTTATGTTTGGGTTTAGCTCTTCTTGAAGTTCATGTAGGACGCAGCCCGGGACACTGTCTGGTCCCATTGATGCTGTGTTTTTTGCTTTGGAGAGGGCGGCTCTTACCTGAGCATCTGAGATGTCAGGGGGGCAGCACTCTGCTGGGATAGATATTTGCCCTTTTGGTGGGGAGGGGGGAGAGAAGTTTGCACTGAACCTGTCAGCTAGGATGTTGGCAATGTCTGTGGGTTCGGTGTATTTTTTGTCATTTTGGACTAATTCTGAGCATATCTGGGAATTCCCACCCAGGTTCCTAAAATAACTAAAGAAAGACTTGTGATTATCCTTAGTGTCCTGTGCAATTTTTCTCTCGAAGCTGGCCTTAGACGATTTTATGAGTACCCATAGTTTTTTGCTAATACTGATCAGAGATGCCTTCCCTTTTTGGGATTTTGCTCTATCATGTAGTAGCTTCCTCCTTCTATTGTATAGTTTGTTTATAGCTGGGGTCCACCTGACAGGACGCCTGCCTTTGGAGGATTGGGTCTTGGTTTTATTTGGGATTGCATGATCCATGCATTCCTGAAGGTGTTCATAGAATGTGTTTATAAAGGATTCTGCGGTCTGGGCCGTATTTTCCACAGGCCCGGGGGCTTTGAAGGATTCCACCTCAGTTTTGAGGAGTGTGAAATTTGCTTTAGAGAAGTTTTTCACTGTGGTTTTCTGGGCAGGGGTGGGGTCGATGTGAATATCCAGTGAGATTAGTTTATGGTCTGATCTTACCAGTGAGGGATACACTTCTGGTCTGGAGCATAGAGCCCCATGTTGGTGATGATCAGGTCCAGTATGTTTTCCCCTCTTGTGGGAGTGGTAACAATTTGTTCCATAGCATTTGAGTTTATAAATTCTAGGAACCTGTGGGCTAGGGTGTTGGAGCTAGAGTAATGCTCCCAGTCTATGTTTGGGTAGTTGAATTCGCCCAATATAATGGTGTTTGGAGAGAGCTTCATATTTTCCAGTGTTCTCAGGAAGGCTGAGTGGTGTTCCTGGGTTTGGGAGGGTGGTCTGTAGCAGGCTATAACCTGAAAGGCAGTTTTACCCACTGTTAGTTGCACATGGATAGTCTCTGATGCTTCGTGCTGTGCCACAAACCTGGAGGTGTGGCTATCTTTGACGAATATTGATACTCTCCCTCCTTTTGTGGTTCAGTCCAAGTTTTGGGGCCGAAAAGCATGGTATGACGTATAACCTGGAGAAAACAAAAAAGTATAGACCACCACTGAACAACAAAGGCGAAAGTAAACTCTGCGCAGCAAACTGTCAGGACTGACTAGGCAACGTACTTTTTAACGTATATTAAGTTTATTAAAAAAACAACAACGTTTTCGTCCTCCTGTGTTGGAAGACTACTTCAGAAAAAAACAAACAAACAGACAGTCCAAGCTTTTTTAAAAACTTTCCGCCCAAAGATTCAAAAGTTTTCACCAATCAAATGAGTGTACTGGTAAAGTGCATGTCAAATGTTAAAGAACCATGCACAAAGCTTGCTAAAACACACCAAAGCGCGCATAATCAGTAGATAATAAATAAAATAGATGAAACACATGAAAAAGTGTAAATATGTATATATATATATATATATATATATATATATATATATATACAACTTAAAATTAAATATTGAATGTTGATAAACAATGACTAAAATAAAATAAAATATAAACCACATAAACATATATGCAGTTTATATTGAAGCACACATAAAATGTTCTTCAAACCCAACATAATAAACCACATAAAGCATCCATACTCTATTAAGCTTAAAAAATAAGCATGTTAAAAGTAAACACACTAATTGCAACAATGTATCTGTAAGACCCCACACTGTTACAAAATAACTACAATATAAACATAAAAAGACACAATCTTACAAAATAACCTGTATACAAAGTGCCCAAAGGTGGTCAAGTACAACTAACCGTTGCGCTTATTAAATGATCTTACATTTATGATGCGTAAATTTAATAAGTAGTGTATATTTTGTAACTTTTTATAAACATAGAATGCCGTTCAAAAAGTGTATATTATATTATTTTAGAGTTACTTGTTATCTCAAGCAACTCTTAAGTTTCAAAAGGCAAGTGATGTTACAGTTGTCGTTTAACCCAGGATAACTAAAGGCGTTCAACAACAATTGCCATTCTAATTCACGACATTCAAGTAGTATTGAAGTGGGTCCCCCTCTGCTGTCAAACATCAATTGGTCTATAATTGGTCAAAAAATAAAAGGAGTGATCAGGGTTGATGTTAATATGCTTAGCTAAAGCGTTGTCACCCTTATTTTTAGTGATCGCATATGTATGCTCGTAAATTCTATCCCGAAATTTGCGATCAGTCTTCCCCACATAAAAAGAGTCGCAAATATTACACTTAGCCAAATAAATGATACCTTTAGAATTGCAATCAAGTTTATGCATAATTTTAAATTTTCTACCTTCTACTTCAAAAAAGGTGGTGTTTTTAACAAATTTACACATACTACAAAAGCCACAAGCAAAAAATCCACAAGTTCTATTATATGTTCTAAGTTTTTTGCTCTCCAAGAGGCTTTTAAGATTTGCACCTCTCCTATAGACAATAAGTGGAAATGGGCCAATTCTCTCCATCAAGAGGTTATCCTTATATAACAGACACCAATTTTTAAACAGTGACTGTTTTATTTGGTCACTGTCATTATTAAATGTTGTGATGAACGACAACTTATGTCGGTTTGTAAGAATGGAGTTAACAGTAAAATGTCTGTTAACAGTATGCAACCTAACAGAAATGGTGGAACTATTAATAATATTGGAAGCATCTTGTCTTTCAGTTGTAGAATCTAATGTTTCTTGGTTAATTAACGTTGAAAGTAAAATAGGTTTAAATAACCCTGACTTACGTTTATTAATGACTTCAGTGGTAAGTTCTTGAACAAGTTGATTAGGGTATCCCCTGCTCACAAACATACTTTTTAATAGTTGACACTCCGCTAAAAAGTCTGTTTCAACAGAACACATCCTGGCCGCTCTAACTAATTGCCCCTTAACAATAGAACGTTTCTGTTTGTAAGGGTGTGCGCTAGAATAGTGTAAAAATGAGTTGCAGTAAGTTGGCTTCCTATAAATATTTGAACACAGTCTATTATAAACTGGGTCCTTAAATAATTTTACATCCAAGTAATCAATGCTCGAAGAATTAAAACTATGAGTGAACTGAAGAAATGTTGTTGTTGAGTTAAAGTATTCTAAAAGCTTGTCCGCTACAATGCTGTCGCCTTTATAGACGATAAAAATATCATCCAGAAATCTGGTATAAAACACAAGTAAATTTGAAATTTCTGGTTTATCGAAAACAAATTGTTTTTTCCCAATAGGCGACAAACAAATTAGCTAGACTAGCCCCACATGGGGAGCCCATGGCTACCCCATGTTGTTGTAAAAAATATTGACCATTGAATGTAAAAAAATTATTAGTCAATATAATATCAATTAATTCAGAGACTGCATATATGTCATTGGTTGAGGCTTTTAATTCACCTAACATTAAAGACACCCATTCCACTGCTTCCAAGTGAGGAATTGAAGTGTATAGATCGACCATGTCAATCGTCAAAAAAACATGATCGTGGTCGATACACAAGTCATTAAGACTTTCCAAAAAGGACCACGAGTCTTTACAAACTTGTGGGATTTTTTTCAAGTATTTTTGAAGTATAAAGTCGACCACTTTAGCATAAGGGTACGTTAAAGATGCACGTGCATCAATAAGTGGTCTCATAGGGGGATTTTGGATGTCTTTATGAATTTTTGGGATACCAAACATAATAGGTAACTTAGGGAATGGTATATTAATAAAATTAAAAGTATCCACATCTATTTTTGCCTCTATAAATAAGTCTCTGAAGTAACTTTTAACTCTAGATAAAGCTACATTGTACTCATTTAATGATGCTTTACGATAAGCCTGGTTATTTAAAACTGCTTCCATCTTGATGTTATAATCTGCATTATCGAAAATAACCAGTCCACCCCCTTTATCTGGTTTTATACACCGTACCATAGAAGATCTGATGAAATTCAAAGCTTGAATCTGTTCAAAAGAAACATTACTAGTTCTATGGTGGTCAGTGTGCCTTCGAGTGTGAGCAATGTGCCTAAAATCAAGCTCACATACTCCTTCGAACACACGCAATAAAGGGTGTAATGGGGGATTAAAAGTACTTAATGGTTTGAATGAAACATTAGATGTATACTGGTTACCCAAAAGAAAAGCGAGATTTAGTTTCCTCACAAAACATTTCAGGTCCAACAAAGTTTTTGCAATATTCCTATTTTTGCTGGGTACAAAGGTGTTACCCTTTGCTAAAAGTTCCACCAGGTCACCTTCTATATTAATTGTCGAAAAGTTATAAATATAAAAGTCACCATTGACATTCTTTAATACACATGGTTTTACAGTATGACTGTCCAGTGGGAAAGGGGAGACATCAATTATCTCTTCCTCCTGTTGTTCCAAGATCTGTTCCCCTGGTTCTGAGACCATTATGGTTTCGATGAATTCTTGGCTAAGGCTCCTTTTTGAAAACCCTATTTGTCAACGTAATTGCTAGTTACTTCGATAGGGCGTTGCGTAGTATTATTGTTGTTGACAGATTGTAGTCTTTCACTGCGCCTTAATGGTTCAGTTTCTTGAACTACATTAGAGTCCAAGCCTGTGTTAACTTCACTTAAGTTATCCAAAGAATTAGTCGAATTCATCTGGCCAAGATCATTCATGTTGTTGTTGTTTTTATTCTGCCAAACCTGGGATAAATGGGGCTTAGGATATGCTGTCCCATTAGCATAAGCTATACGATCCCTATTTCATTTCTTGATTTTATTTTGCTTTAGTTTTTCTAAAAGCTGGTCAATGCTGGTAAACACTCTCTCATATTCAAATTTATATCTCACAAAATCTGCGTTAGATCTAATGTCATTGTCAAGGTCATTCACTTCAACTGTAATGCTCTCAATTTGGATGGAATAATGTTTAATCATTAATTCCATCAAAGAAAAACCAGAATGATTAAGCAGGTTTAATAGTTCTTTATGAAAAAGAGAATCAGGAAGTAAACCTGTCGGGTACTGAAAATAACGCAGTCCTTTAGGCACTAGTTTCTCAGTTAAACATTGTTTAAAGTATATTACTTCTAATTGAAGTTTTTTCAATTTTAACAATTTAAAATCAAAAAGTTTCAATTTGTCCATGATACCTTGTGTGCTCCCCGCTGATGACTTAGGCACTTGAACTGGTCGTTTCAAACTCAGGCAGAATCCTGCAGTTAGGTTACCCGTATTGTTCAACCAAGCTGATAGTGAAGGAACGCCAATAAGCCCAGTGTCATTACCATAGTTGTCATTATTTTCACGCTGAAGACTAGGTCCGGTCTCACAAGCATTTTGGCCTGGAGGGATAGGTGCAGAATTAGAACATAGTCCCGTCTGTTCACATGTGCCAGGCTTAGACGTTTGCCCGTTTTGCAAATTAGAATTCTTAAAATGTCCATTGTTAGTTGTCACATCAGTAAGCCTCTTGTCAACTGAGTCCAAGCGATTAGTTAACGTATCCAAACGTTGTGTAAGCAATCCCAACAAATCAGTTAGGGAAGGAGAGTCTGAGTTATTCGTTAAACCAAACAAATTAGGACTTGCAGGGCTGCTAGGAGATCCAGTCGCCATGGTACACAAACCAGGAGAAAATGAAAAAGTATAGACCACCACTGAACAACAAAGGCGAAAGTAAACTCTGCGCAGCAAACTGTCAGGACTGACTAGGCAACGTACTTTTTAACGTATATTAAGTTTATTAAAAAACCAACAACGTTTTTGTCCTCCTGTGTTGGAAGACTTCTTCAGAAAAAAACAAACAAACAGACAGTCCAAGCTTCTTTTAAAAACTTTCCGCCCAAAGATTCAAAAGTTTTCACCAATCAAATGAGTGTACTGGTAAAGTGCATGTCAAATGTTAAAGAACCATGCACAAAGCTTGCTAAAACACACCAAAGCGCGCATAATCAGTAGATAATAAATAAAATAGATGAAACACATGAAAAAGTGTAAATATGTATATATATACAACTTAAAATTAAATATTGAATGTTGATAAACAATGACTAAAATAAAATAAAATATAAACCACATAAACGTATACGCAGTTTATATTGAAGCACACATAAAATGTTCTTCGAACCCAACATAATAAACCACATAAAGCATCCATACTCTATTAAGCTTAAAAAATAAGCATGTTAAAAGTAAACACACTAATTGCAACAATGTATCTGTAAGACCCCACACTGTTACAAAATAACTACAATATAAACATAAAAAGACACAATCTTACAAAATAACCTGTATACAAAGTGCCCAAAGGTGGTCAAGTACAACTAAGCGTTGCGCTTATTAAATGATCTTACATTTATGATGCGTAAATTTAATAAGTAGTGTATAGTTTGTAACTTTTTATAAACATAGAATGCCGTTCAAAAAGTGTATATTATATTATTTTATATTTTTTTATATTGATGTTTGACAGCAGAGGGGGACCCACTTAAATACTACTTGAATGTCGTAAATTAGAATGGCAATTGTTGTTGAACGCCTTTAGTTATCCTGGGTTAAACGACAACTGTAACATCACTTTCCTTTTGAAACTTAAGAGTTGCTTAAGATAACAAGTAACTCTAAAATAATATAATATACACTTTTTGAACGACATTCTATGTTTATAAAAAGTTACACGCTATACACTACTTATTAAATTTACGCATCATAAATGTAAGATCATTTAATAAGCACAACGGTTAGTTGTATTTGACCACCTTTGGGCACTTTGTATACAGGTTATTTTGTAAGATTGTGTCTTTTTATGTTTATATTGTAGTTATTTTGTAACAGTGTGGGGTCTTACAGATACATTGTTGCAATTAGTGTGTTTACTTTTAACATGCTTATTTTTTAAGCTTAATAGAGTATGGATGCTTTATGTGGTTTATTATGTTGGGTTCGAAGAACATTTTATGTGTGCTTCAATATAAACTGCGTATACGTTTATGTGGTTTATATTTTATTTTATTTTAGTCATTGTTTATCAACATTCAATATTTAATTTTAAGTTGTATATATATATATACATATTTACACTTTTTCATGTGTTTCATCTATTTTATTAATTATCTACTGATTATGTGCGCTTTGGTGTGTTTTCGCAAGCTTTGTGCATGGTTCTTTAACATTTGACATGCACTTTAGCAGTACACTCATTTGATTGGTGAAAACTTTTGAATCTTTTGGCAGAAAGTTTTTAAAAGAAGCTTGGACTGTCTCTTTGTTTGTTTTTTTCTGAAGAAGTCTTCCAACACAGGAGGATGAAAACGTTGTTGGTTTTTTAATAAACTTAATATACGTTAAAAAGTATGTTGCCTAGTCAGTCCTGACAGTTTGCTGCACAGTTTACTTTCGCCTTTGTTGTTCAGTGGTGGTCTATACTTTTTCATTTTCTCCTGGTTTGTGTACCATGGTGACTGGATCTCCTAGCAGCCCTGTGAGTCCTAATTTGTTTGGTTTAACGAATAACTCAGACTCTCCTTCCCTAACTGATTTGTTGGGATTGCTTACACGTTTGGATACGTTAACTAATCGCTTGGACTCAGTTGACAAGAGGCTTACTGATGTGACAACTAACAATGGACATTTTAAGAATTCTAATTTGCAAAATGGGCAAAATTCTAATCCTGGCACATGTGAACAGATGGGACTATGTTCTAATTCTTCACCTATCCCTCCAGGCCAAAATGCTTGTGAGACCGGACCTAGTCTTCAGCGTGAAAATAATGACAACTATGGTAATGACACTGGGCTTATTCGCGTTCCTTCACTATCAGCTTGGTTGAACAATACGGGTAACCTAACTGCAGGATTCTGCCTGAGTTTGGAACGACCGGTTCAAGTGCCTAATTCATCAGCGGGGAGCACACAAGGTATCATGGACAAATTGAAACTTTTTGATTTTAAATTGTTAAAATTGAAAAAACTTCAATTAGAAGTAATATACTTTAAACAATGTTTAACTGAGAAACTAGTGCCTAAAGGACTGCGTTATTTTCAGTACCCGACAGGTTTACTTCCTGATTCTCTTTTTCATAAAGAACTATTAAACCTGTTTAATCTTTCTGTTTTTTCTTTGATGGAATTAATGATTAAACATTATTCCATCCAAATCGAGTGCATTACAGTTGAAGTGAATGACCTTGACAATGACATTAGATCTAATGCAGATTTTGTGAGATATAAATTTGAATATGAGAGATTGTTTACCAGCATTGACCAGCTTTTAGAAATACTAAAGCAAAATAAAATCAAGAAATTAAATAGGGATCGTATAGCTTATGCTAATGGGACAGCATATCCTAAGCCCCATTTATCCCAGGTTTGGCAGAATAAAAACAACAACAACATGAATGATCTTGGCCAGATGAATTCGACTAATTCTTTGGATAACTTAGGTGAAGTTAACACAGGCTTGGACTCTAATGTAGTTCAAGAAACTGAACCATTAAGGCGCAGTGAAAGACTACAATCTGTCAACAACAATAATACTACGCAACACCCTATCGAAGTAACTAGCAATTACGTTGACAAACAGGGTTTTCAAAAAGGAGCCTTAGCCAAGAATTCATCGAAACCACAACGGTCTCGGAACCAGGGGAACAGATCTTGGAACAACAGGAGGAAGAGATAATTGATGTCTCCCCTTTCCCACTGGACAGTCATACTGTGAAACCATGTGTATTAAAGAATGTCAATGGTGACTTTTATATTTATAACTTTTCGACAATTACTATAGAAGCTGACCTGGTGGAACTTTTAGCAAAGGGTAACACCTTTGTACCCAGCAAAAATATGAATATTGCAAAAAATTGTTGGACCTGAAATGTTTTGTGAGGAAACTAAATCTCGCTTTTCTTTTGGGTAACCAGTATACATCTAATGTTTCATTCAAACCATTAAGTACTTTTAATCCCCCATTACACCCTTTATTGCGTGTGTTTGAAGGAGTATGTGAGCTTGATTTTAGGCACATTGCTCACACTCGAAGGCACACTGACCACCATAGAACTAGTAATGTTTTTTTTTTAACAGATTCAAGCTTTGAATTTCATCAGATCTTCTATGGTACGGTGTATAAAACCAGATAAAGGGGGTGGACTGGTTATTTTCGATAATGCAGATTATAACATCAAGATGGAAGCAGTTTTAAATAACCAGCCTTATCGTAAAGCATCATTAAATGAGTACAATGTAGCTTTATCTAGAGTTAAAAGTTACTTCAGAGACTTATTTATAGAGGCAAAAATAGATGTGGATACTTTTAATTTTATTAATATACCATTCCCTAAGTTACCTATTATGTTTGGTATCCCAAAAATTCATAAAGACATCCAAAATCCCCCTATGAGACCACTTATTGATGCACGTGCATCTTTAACGTACCCTTGTGCTAAAGTGGTCGACTTTATACTTCAAAAATACTTGAAAAAAATCCCACAAGTTTGTAAAGACTCGTGGTCCTTTTTGGAAAGTCTTAATGATTTGTGTATCGACCACGATCATGGTTTTTTGACGATTGACGTGGTCGATCTATACACTTCAATTCCTCACTTGGAAGCAGTGGAATGGGTGTCTTTAATGTTAGGTGAATTAAAAGCCTCAACCAATGACATATATGTAGTCTCTGAATTAATTGATATTATATTGACTAATAATTTTTTTACATTCAATGGTCAATATTTTTTACAACAACATGGGGTAGCCATGGGCTCCCCATGTGGGGCTAGTCTAGCTAATTTGTTTGTCGCCTATTGGGAAAAACAATTTGTTTTCGATAAACCAGAAATTTCAAATTTACTTGTGTTTTATACCAGATTTCTGGATGATATTTTTATCGTCTATAAAGGCGACAGCATTGTAGCGGACAAGCTTTTAGAATACTTTAACTCAACAACAACATTTCTTCAGTTCACTCATAGTTTTAATTCTTCGAGCATTGATTACTTGGATGTAAAATTATTTAAGGACCCAGTTTATAATAGACTGTGGGCAATTAGTTAGAGCGACCAGGATGTGTTCTGTTGAAACAGACTTTTTAGCGGAGTGTCAACTATTAAAAAGTATGTTTGTGAGCAGGAGATACCCTAATCAACTTGTTCAAGAACTTACCACTGAAGTCATTAATAAACGTAAGTCAGGGTTATTTAAACCTATTTTACTTTCAATGTTACTTAACCAAGAAACATTAGATTCTACAACTGAAAGACAAGATGCTTCCAATATTATTAATAGTTCCACCATTTCTGTTAGGTTGCATACTGTTAACAGCCATTTTACTGTTAACTCCATTCTTACAAACCGACATAAGTTGTCATTCATCACAACATTTAATAATGACAGTGACCAAATAAAACAGTCACTGTTTAAAAATTGGTGTCTGTTATATAAGGTTAACCTCTTGATGGAAAGAATTGGCCCATTTCCACTTATTGTTTATAGGAGAGGTGCAAATCTTAAAAGCCTCTTGGAGAGCAAAAAACGTAGAACATATAATAGAGCTTGTGGATTTTTTGCTTGTGGCTTTTGTAGTATGTGTAAATTTGTTACAAACACCACCTTTTTTGAAGTAGAAGGTAGAAAATTTAAAATTATGCATAAACTTGATTGCAATTCTAAAGGTATAATTTATTTGGCTAAGTGTAATATTTGCGACTCTTTTTATGTGGGAAAGACTGATCGCAAATTTCGGGATAGAATTTATGAGCAAACATATGCGATCACTAAAAATAAGTGTGACAACGCTTTAGCTAAGCATATTAACATCAACCCTGATCACTCCTTTTATTTTTTGGCTATAGACCAATTGATGTTTGACAGCAGAGGGGGACCCACTTCAATACTACTTGAATGTCGTGAATTAGAATGGCAATTGTTGTTGAACGCCTTTAGTTATCCTGGGTTAAACGACAACTGTAACATCACTTGCCTTTTGAAACTTAAGAGTTGCTTGAGATAACAAGTAACTCTAAAATAATATAATATACACTTTTTGAACGGCATTCTATGTTTATAAAAAGTTACAAACTATACACTACTTATTAAATTTACGCATCATAAATGTAAGATCATTTAATAAGCGCAAAGGTTAGTTGTACTTGACCACCTTTGGGCACTTTGTATACAGGTTAATTTGTAAGATTGTGTCTTTTTATGTTTATATTGTAGTTATTTTGTAACAGTGTGGGGTCTTACATATACATTGTTGCAATTAGTGTATTTACTTTTAACATGCGTATTTTTTAAGCTTAATAGAGTATGGATGTTTTATGTGGTTTATTATGTTGGGTTCAAAGAACATTTTATGTGTGCTTCAATATAAACTGCGTATACGTTTATGTGGTTTATATTTTATTTTATTTTAGTCATTGTTTATCAACATTCAATATTTAATTTTAAGTTGTATATATATACATATTTACACTTTTTCATGTGTTTCATCTATTTTATTTATTATCTACTGATTATGTGCGCTTTGGTGTGTTTTAGCAAGCTTTGTGCATGGTTCTTTAACATTTGACATGCACTTTACCAGTACACTCTTTTGATTGGTGAAAACTTTTGAATCTTTGGGTGGAAAGTTTTTAAAAGAAGCTTGGACTGTCTGTTTGTTTTTTTTTTTTCTGTAGAAGTCTTCCAACACAGGAGGGTGAAAACGTTGTTGTTTTTTTAATAAACTTAATATACATTAAAAAGTACGTTGCCTAGTCAGTCCTGACAGTTTGCTGCGCAGAGTTTAATGACATATAACCTGGTAGTGCTGGGGTGCTCTTGGGAGCCTTGAACCAGGTTTCTGTTACTGCACAGATATCAATGTTCTCCATGCTAAGGAGAGTTTTGAGTGCATGCATCTTGAGGTTTAGACTTCTGGCGTTGAGTAGCATTACTCTTAGTTTCTTATCCCTTGTGATACCGTTGGAGGTGGGTTTGTCTTTTGAGCCTTGCCTAAAAAAGGCACTATGGGGGTGGCAAGAGCCTTTGCCAATATCCAAAAGCCCAGGGGTGACAGATGCAAGCTGTCCCTAGTGAAGCAGCGTGGCTTGTTGAGCATGTCATCCCAGACTGACAGGCATTAGATCCCCTTTGAATGACACCAATTCTTAAGCCAATTGTTGAAATTGATCATCTTGTCTTCATATTGTGGCATCATTCTTGGTGAGGGTAAGATGCTACTCAAGGTCAGGGTCATACTGGCCTGGGCTACATGCTCAGATAGCTCCTCTATGTCTCTTTTCATGTAGTCCAGGGGGGGTACATCTCAGGTCATTCACACCAGCATGGACAATGACTGAGTCATATTTGTACTTGCCTTGGTGTGACCTGAGTGCTTGTGTTATGTGGCAGATCCTAGCGCCTGACAGGCAGCTCACCGAGACCTTCTCCTTGTTCAGCCTGGTGAGTGGGATGTCAGTGTGCCTGACAATAGAGTCACCTATTACAAGTGTATCAGGTGTGTTGTTTTGCCTTAAGGGCTGTGACTGTTTGGCACACTGGCTTTGTGAGCTATGTGTTGCATGTATTTGGTTTTGGGGTAGCAGTTGCTTGGGTGTCTGCTTTGGAGGTCTCTGCTGCTTAGGCAGATTTTTATTTAGAGCCTCCGAGTATTTTTTTGTGTGTTTATGTGTTTGGTTTGCTGTCGTGGTAGGTCTATGTGAAACTGGAATTGTAGTGAGTGTGGTTTCCTTCTCTTCCTGACTGGTTACGCCAGTACTGAGCTGACAGAGCTTAGCCTCCAGTTTGGCTATATGGTTGCATCTCTCACATGTGTTGGAATTTGTTGGGAGGAGGAGAGGGTTGTCTGTGTACATGAGGCAGTTGTAACATTGCCTCAAGATTCCCAGATTCACCAGCTGGACCGGTGAGGAGATTGACAACTGACCTTTGGACATGCTAGAATAGTATTGGGAATTCCTTTATAATTGAAAAAAAGGGCCAATGGGGAACAAGGTACTCAAGGGGAGTTTGTGAGGGTGTAGTGCTTTTAATTTTTTAGTGCTGACTTATATAATTGCTTTAGTGAGCAAGTGCCAGGCTTTAGAGTAAGAATAAGGTGTTTATTATGAGAACTAGATAATTTCTAAGGGAAAAAGTGAAGAGCAGACTTTGTGGAGCCGAGAACGGTTTAAACCCAATTAAGCGGAGCTGCCCGATGCTGCGCTATGCGCAAAATCGCGCAACGCCACGCCAAAGCGGGTTTTATACAGGGGGACTTGAAAGAGCTAGAAATTGGCCCAAAACGGCCAATAGACTACCAGATTCTTGTGCTGGGAACACTCCTCCAGGGATAGATAGGCTGCTCTAAGCTCCCCACTGCCACTGGTGAACAAAGAAGCCTCCCTTTATCCAAGAAAGGAAATGGGCAACACAGGAACTTTCCAAAAGTCCAGAATACAGCAAAGCCTGTATTTGAACTACTCTATGTCAGAAAAGATGGGAAACAAGGATAATTCTTTTGCAACAAACAGCAGGAAAATGCAATAAATATGTAACACAGGCTACACACTTGAGTGTGTAGCCACAACAGGTAAATGCAACACACAGGACAAACTTTAAAAGTGCAGGTGCAAAATCAACTTTAAACAGTTTAAAACAGTTCAAGAAGCAGAAATACTTGCAGTTTAGATAGATCGGACAGTCGCCCAGGTAGTAGCAGGAAAAAAAACACTTTTATCAGGTCAGCAGTCACTTTTTTAGCCTCTCTGCTACTAACACCACTCTGCAGAACCACAAGGAGCTTGGCTGAGTAGTAACAAGCGCAAAAAACGCGCCAAAGCGGGTTTTATACAGGGGGACTTGAAAGAGCTAGAAATTGGCTCAAAACGGCCAATAGACTACCAGATTCTTGTGCTGGGAACACTCCTCCAGGGATAGATAGGCTGCTCTAAGCTCTCCACTGCCACTGGTGAACAAAGAAGCCTCCCTTTATCCAAGAAAGGAAATGGGCAACACAGAAACTTTCCAAAAGTCCAGAATACAGCAAAGCCTGTATTTGGACTACTCTAGGTCAGGAAAGATGGGAAACAAGGATAATTTTTTTTTCTTTTTTGCAACAAACAGCAGGAAAATGCAATAAATATGTTCTGCACAGCTCAGCCTGTTGCTACAGTAGGCTTCAACCTGACACAACATTTAGTAAATGGACGGATGGGAAATGTTGAATGTTTACAGCAATTTACAATAAGAATGAGTGTAACACAGAACAGACTTTTAAATATGTGCATGTACCAAAACAAAGATTCATATGAAAATGATACACTTGCCATAATTCCCCAACCAAAAAGTAGCCTGTATATTTGTCTGAGGGCTACTAACTCAAAAGCATACATGTACCACAACAACATATCTCAGGAAAGAAATATATTTTTATGGTTTATCTTTTTGATATATATGTGTTTATGTGCATTTCTAAATAATGAAACAGAGGGGCAAGAATTCCATCATCATAGCAAGCATATCAATGTGAAAACAGCCTTTCTCCCAAGAAAAAAGTAGCCATATAGATTGTCAATGAGGTAACTCAATCAGTCGAGTGACCTTTCAGCCTCAGAGAGAAAGATGAGCTGTTCCTATTTGTGTGGAGTTAGTTTAGACTGACTGGGGATCCTCTTTCATGATCAAGAATATCACTACTGCCATTATTCATTGGTATTTAACAGTTGTGGGTGGTTTCCATGGCAACCATTTCTCTACCAAAAGAAAGCACTTGAGAAAAGCTTTCATAAGTGCTTTAAATCAAAGCTGATGCCAAAATGAAAGCACTTGATAATCTGTGTAAGAAGTCTAATGCTTCAGAATCCTTTGAAGTGTGTACCTCTGTTCTCCTTAGAAATAAATATAGATATTATGATCATTGTTATAATATCCTGCTTATCTGAAAGCTTAAATTTGAGCCTGTTTGTAATCCTAGTAAAACTGCCATCTGATATCTGTCAGCCGGAAGATGGAAATTCTACATAAGTTCATAGGTAGGTACTAGGCTATTGGCCCTAGGGCCTATACAAACCTAGCCAAAAAGGTACCCTGGCTTACGCCACCCAAGAAAATTATTTTCCTGTACCACTGTCAAGCAGAACCACAGAAGTGATCCCCGGGGTGAATTTCCTATTACCCATCAAATCATCAAGATTTTTCTTGAAAAGTGCTAATGAGGAGCTCTGTTTGACATAGATAGGTAGTCTGTCCTAGAGTATGGGAAGTCTCTGGGACATGAATCTATCCCTCCAGCATGTTCTGTTTATTGTGGTATCAAGGTTTAGGTCCCTAGAGCATGTAGCTCAGAGGGATTGGGATTTCTTTAAGTGGAGCATGTCCAACAGCTCTGGGTTTGACATAGCTTTGTATGTTAGGCAGAGATCGCCTCTGAGTAGGCGATATGAGATGGAGTAAAGCTGGAGTTTTATGAGACGGTCTGCATAAGGCATCTGTTTGAGGCCAGTAATCCTCTTTGTGAGGTATTTCTGTGGCCTTTCCAGTTGTTGTAGATGTCTTGTGAGGTACATACCAAAAGGGGTGTTGTACTCTATAATGGGTCTAATGAATGATGAGGAGAGGGGAACAATGACCTCTTTTTTTCTGGATGAGAAACCTTTTGTGATGAGGTGTGCCATGTAGAAGGATTTCCTGACCACTGTGGTGATGTGATTATCAAAGGATAGACTACTGTCCACCTGTGTCCCAAGGTCTCTTATCCCAGTTTCGGTGTTAAGTAGACTACCGCCTATGTGGTAGTTCATAGGTACAGAGTTTTTACCAAAGGGGATGACAATGCACTTTTTGGCATCGAGCTTGAGACCATGTCTTTGACACCAGGCATCTGTCTCAGTGAGGCCCTTTTGTAGGATGTCCACATCATTAGGGGTTTTGATTATGGCTCCTAGTTTGCAGTCATCTGCAAATTTAGTTAGTCAAAGACCTTCTGTGTTAGACTGTACGTCAGAGAAGTAGATACCAAACCGGAGAGGACCCAGGACTGATGTCACTGGTCTGAAGTCTGATTTGGAGTCTGCTACTTTCACAGTGTGGATTCTGTCAGTAAGCCAGTTGGCAACCTATCTTGTGACATAGGGATTTATACCTAGTTTAGTGAGTTTATCTATAATTCCAGAGTGGGGGATGGTGTTGAACACCTTGGCAAGATCTAGATAGGCTGTGTGAACCACCTTACCCTCATCTATGGCTTTGATGACTACTTCAAAGAAGTCTATCAGGTTTAGGAGACATGATCTGCCTTTTACAAACCCAAACTGTATGGGGTCCAGAGTTTGGAGATCTCCAATGTCTTTGTTTATGAGTTCCATGATGATACATACCGTGGCCTTGCAGACGAGGCTTGTCAGGCTAATGGGGCGGTAGTTCCTGGGGTCTGTTGTGCCCCCCCCCTTTGTGGAGTGAGATAACTGTCGCAGTGCGCCATTCAATGGGCACAAAGCCTGAGGTGAGGCTATGATTGAGCATGGTACTTAGGTGGGGTGCTAGTTCATTCTGCAGTTCATGTAGAATCCAGCCTTTGATGTTGTCAGGTCCCATGAATGCTGTGTTCTTGGCTTTGGAGAGTGAGATTTTTACCTGTGCAGCCGTGATTACAGGAACTTTGCATTCTTCCAGCATAAAGATGGGCCCTTTAGGGGGTGAGAGGGGGGGTAAAGTTAGCACTGAAGCTATCTGCCAGGATGTTGGCAATATCAGTTAGTTCTGTATATTTAGTGTCATTGTACTGTAACTCAGAGCAGATCTGAGTGTTGTCATTGAGATTCTTGACATAGCTATAGAATGCTTTGTGGTTGTCTTTAGAATCAGTGGCAATTTTGTTTTCATAACTAGCTTTGGAGGATTTTATGAGGGATTTCAGCTTCTTACTGAGGCTGACCAGGGAGTTCCTCCAATCATGGGATTTTACTCTTTTTTGCAACAGTTTCTTTCTTCTGTTGTAGAGTTTGTTTATGGCAGAAGACCACCAGATTGGCTTCTTTTTTTTGGAGGATAGCATCTTGGTTCTGTTAGGGATAGCATGATCCATGCACTTGTGTAAGTGCTTATAAAGTGCATTTGTGTAGGATTCAGCAGTTGTACCTCTGTTGTCCATCTGCATGGGTGTTGTGAAGTTTGCCACTTCTGTCTTAAGAAGCGTGAAGTTGGCTTTGGAGAATTTTTTTATGGTTGTTTTCCTAATGGGGGGGTGGGAGCGGGATGTGGATGCCTAGGGTAATTAGCTTGTGATTGGATCTGACCAACGAGGAGCTGACCTCTGGTGTGGAACACCGGTCACCCATGTTGGTGATGACCAGGTCTAGAATATTGCTGCCCCTGGTGGGGGTGTGGATAAGTTTATCCAGGGTGTTGGAATTGATGATTTCCAGAAAACGTTGAGCAAAAGAGTTGGTACAGGAGTAGTTTTCCCAGTTAATGGTAGGGTAGGGTAGTTGAAATCACCCATTATTAGAGTGTTGGGTTGTACCTTAATATTTCCAGTGTATCAAGAAAAGAGGAGTGAGAATCCTGGGGCATGGTGGGGGGTCTGTAGCAAGCTACAATCTGGATTGTGGTTTTGCCCAGAGTTAGTTGAACTTGGATAATCTCGGATGTATTATGCTGAGCAACTAGCTTGGAGGTGTGGATATCCTTAATGAATATGGACATGCCTCCACCTTTAGTGTTTCAGTCCAGATTTGGTGGCCGAAATGTGTGGTATGAATTATAGCCTGGTAATGCAAGGGTGTTCTCTGGAGCTTTGAACCAGGTCTGTGTCACTGCACAGATGTCAATGTTCTCCATTTTAAGGAGTGCCTCGAGTGAGTGCATTTTGAGGTTTAGACTTCTAGCATTGAGTAGCATTACCCTCAGATTTTGCTTGCTTGTACCTGTTATGGTGGTGAATCTGTCATTTGAACCTTGACTAAAAAAGGCACTATAGGGGTGGCAGAAGCCTTTGCCAGTATCCGGAATCTCAAAGGCGACAGGTGCAGGCCATCTCTGGCAAAGCAGCATGGTCTGTCGATCATGTCATCCCAGGCAGACAGATACTGGAATCCCTTAGAATGACACCAGAAGCTTAGCCAATTGTTAAAGTCAATCATTTTGTCCTTGTAATGTGGTGGCATTCTGGGTGATGGCAGGATGCTACTCAGGGCTAGGGTCATACCTGCATGAGCTACAAGATCGGAGAGTTCCTCCATGTCTTTTTTCATGTAGTCCAGGGAGGTATGTCTCAGGTCATTCACACCAACATGGACAATGACAGAGTCATATTTGTACTTGCTGTGGAGTGACCTGAGTGCGTGCATTATGTGGCGGATCCTGGCACCTGACAGGCAGCTGACAGTAACTTTCTCCTTGTTTAGCCTGGTGAGTGGAACATCAGTGTGCCTGACTATAGAGTCACCTATGACTAGAGTATTGGGTATGTTATGCCTTATGGGCTGTAGTTGAGTGGCACACTGAGTATGTGGGCTATATGTCATTTGGGTTGTGTTGGGGGTTGGAGGTTGCTTGCATTTCTGCTTTGGAGGTCTCTGTTGTTTGGGCAGATTTGTACTGAGAGCCTCCGTGAATGTAGGTGCGTGTTTTGTGCTTGTGTGTTTTGATGGTGTAGGTTTTGAGGGACTATGTGATGAGTGTGGTGCGGTGAAAGTGTTTACCTTCTCCTCTTGACTGTCTAGGCCAGTCTTTGATGAAGAGAGCTTTGCTTCCAGTTTGGTTATATAAGTGCATCTCTCACAGGTCATAGTGTTGGGTGGTAGGAGGAGAGGGTTTTCTGTGTACATGAGGCAATTGCTGCATTGTCCCAAGATGCCCAGATTCATCAGATAGACAGGAGAAAACACCGGGAGCTGACCTTTAGACATGCCTGAATAGGTGCTTATTTATTAAGTACTAAAAACTGTTTTCCTCTATACAAGTGAGGAAAGTTGAGTGCTGTAGTAATTTGAAACTTATTTAGTGCTTACAATAAGTTCTGAACAAGTGCTGAGCTCAAAGAAACTGATGAGTGCTAAAACTAAAAAGCTGGCTAGTTGCAAGGGAAATTTTGAAGCACAGACAATCCCGCCAGGAATAGTTTAACCCCAGTTAAGTGCGGGTGGGGCTTAGGAGCTCACAAACAGTCCAGGACATAGCAAATCCGTATCTGGACAAGACTTGCCACAGGAAAGGGGGGAAGCAAGCTTAGATTTTTTTTCCCCAGTAAAGTGGAAATGGAGAAAGCTGGAACAGATGTTAATTCAGCGTTAAGAATCTGAGTGGGTTGGCCTTCACAAATGTTTTCTATTAGATTGAGTGAACTAATGACACTAGACTGGGAGGAGTGTCACAGATCAAATATACAGTATGGGGGCAGCTGCAAAGCCAACAAGTACAAGAACACACAACACTACGGAGGGTGGGTGGGAAAAAATACAATTCCTAGCTACAGCCACTAAATGAAAGTTTTAAACAGATCAAGGAGCAGACTCGAGAATGCTTTTAACTGTAAACAGACAATCAAAAATGCACAGAAAAGCTCAGATAGAGCACTCACAAACAGAAAATACAACTCTCAGTATGAAAAAGCAATTTACAGTTGTCATGTTAAAACAGTATAAAACAGTCCATAAATGCAGTGAAACAATAAAAAAAGCTTTATAACAGTGCAAAATGTAGTAGATCAACTGTATAGCACAATTATTAGTGTTTCAGAAGTGCAGTTTAGTGAAATAAGTGTAAGAAATAACTTATCCTGCTCTTAGAATCTTAAGGAATTTCCACTTATGCAATGCAATCGAGAGCCTGAGCAATACAAGCACAAACTTTATAAGACACAGGGTTTATATACCAGTAAGAATGGAAGAGTTGGAAGATCAGATTATTACTCAGCCCCTGCTATTACCCAATCACTCGTACTACAGAAGGCCAGGAGGCCTTGTTACTCTCAATAATAATGAAGACAATCAGCAGAAAATGGCTGCCAGAAACACAGGAAACTCAAACAAAACTACCAACCTAGACAGCAGGCCTCTATCAAGATTATGCCATCTGAGCAAAACACAGAAACCTCACTTTAAAAGCATAGAAAGAACACCCACAAAGAGAAAATACAAGTCTCAGTATGAAAAAGCAGTTTACAATTTAGTAATTTAAATAAAAAATGCAATTATAGTAATGCACACTATTTCAGTTCCTAGCTGTAGCCACTAAATGAAAGTTTTAAACAGATCAAGGAGCAGGCTCGAGAATGCTTTTATCAGATTTATTATAATCATAACAACTCACTATTACACCTACACTGCCTCAGAGGTCACTAACATAGTAACAAAAAATGGAATGACTTGTCTACCACTCCTGATTAGTAACTTGACAAAATCCTATCAGGTCTACCCTAAGACTGTTCACCCACTTCAGCACTTTAACACTAGCTAGATCAGTGTTCTCATAGATTGAAAAATGACTTGCCTCCCTCTTTCAATTTCATATAATTGCGTTAGGCCTGGCAAGCCAGCATGTAAAAATCTACTGCCAATCATTAGCGGACCAGAGTTCCGCTGTGGTGACCCCTAACCGGGAAAAGCCGAAAGACACAAACAAACCACTCAACCATGGTTTAGTTATATAGTGTGCTGTTACTAAATGAGTAATGTATTTACAGTATGAACATATGAGTGATGTATTTACAATATGAACACATGAGTGATGTATTTATGATACGAACATTTCGACTAATGTTCTTGTAGTATGAAAAAAGATACACTGTTGCATATATCCTCAAAAGCAGCCTGTCTTTATTCATGCTAAAGAGGAATTGCAGGACTAAATAATTAATGATTCTGTAGTTTTGCTTATGTCTAGACTCAATATAAGTTTACTTTGGGGTATAATAACGTTACTCTCTCTTCTGTAATTATAATTTTGTGATTGTAATTTTGTAATTTTGATTCTAATGCTATCATCTAGTAAAAAAGTCCAGTGATATCATATTACAGCTATGCTTGTTAAGCTAGCATACTAATTTAAAGAGCCTAGACAAATTTCCCCAGAGCACTGCCTGCTTAAGTGACTTGCTGAAAGTCTCACAGTAGACAGAGGCTAAGGGAATCAAACCATGGACTATAGGGAGAACTTGTTCATGATATTGAGCCTTATTTTTTTGCATTAGCTTATACTCTATAATAGCAATATTTTTCTTACAAGTATTTTAGTTGTGTATTAAAACTATGCCCTTAATGTAGGTTATAGATTTTAACAAAGTTTTTATTTATTTATTTAATTTGGTTATTTTAACAAAGTTTGTATTTATTTATTTAATTTGGTTATTTATTATTTTATTTGTTTATTTATTTTTGTTTACTGGGTTATGACACTGATCAGAAATGATCAGTTTCAGGTCCAGTCCAGTTGGATGCAAAGAAAGAGTAAAAAAAAAAACAAAAAAAACAAACAAAAAATCAGTTCTACAGTACAAAGCAATCAAATAAATAACATTTACATTACAGAACAAATCAAACAACAGCAAACAGTTTGATTGCATTAGTCACTGGTTAAAGTAATATAAATGCTATTTTACACTGGCAACATGTGAGAAGAGGAAGTAATGGAAAGAAAAATAAGGATAGGAAAAGGGCAATTTATGGGCAAATAATGTGGTGAGGTTTCAGGCAATTAACACTGCCATCATGTTAAAGTGTGGGCTTTTTAGGGGATATAGCCATTGTGCAGGTGTGAGTTAAGCTGAGGTTTGAAGTTAGTGAAGTTTGAGAGGGCTTTTTAGTAAACATTTAATGGTTGCCAAAGTTTGGGTGCTAGAAGGGAGTTCTGGTTAGTATACTCTAGTTTAGTGATTGGGTTTTGCAGAAGAGGAACTGGTTGCCATGTGTGTTCTCAGGTTATAGACATGAATGGTAATAGTTTGTTGGAAATGGGTTTGAAGGTATCAACAGGTATACGGATGGAAAGGAGTTAGACTATTAGGAACAGACTAGCAACATATCAAGGGGGACAATAAAATGACTAGCCATATGCAGTTTTAAACAGAAACAAATTAAAGTTCTTGCAATCCTTTTTAAGCACTTAATAGTACTCACCTTCCAAATCGAACAGAGATGTAAATGACAATCCTAGTGTAAAGTTGTGTCTAGCCATCTAGTAATCAAGGCTAGCCTTAACATTAGTCATAGTAGTGCTTTATTTGACCTGTAGTGGTTACTTATTCCATAGGCTAAAAACACGAAGTTAGGAACCTGTCTTTACACCAAGTCTTGTTTACTTGCTGGTGTAGGTATAAGTCCTTATTCTGGGTGTTTGTAGAGCCACTGGTTCTGCAAAGAAACAAGTTAATGGGACTGGGTCTTTCATGGCTCAAAAATCAGATGGCAGTCACCTCACCTCAACTTGTAGTCTGGTCAGCATAAGGATAGCTGTGCTAATCTATCAGGGTAGTTGCAATATTTAATACCTTTATGAAGGAGATCTGCTTTATTGTACTTGAAGCCACTTAACTTTTTGGATTTTGTGACAATGGTGTTCAGATCTATGGCAGTTAGTGATGAAATAGCAGATTTTATTATATAGTGATTAGACTATACTCATGTTTTTGGTGAAGATTATATTAGGATTCCTACCTATGGAATATGTTAACAATTATGTCTGCCTGTAATACGTGCTAGAATATTGTTTTAATATTACAACGTGTAAAATGCAAAATGTTTTCAAATGATACAATACACTGAAGGACAGAAATATTAGTAAAAGATGTAGATACTTGAAGAAATGATATGCAGTCAAGATCATCCTGGTAAACTGTTGCTTAGGAGAGACACAAAAAATCTATCTGTAAAGAATTCTTGTAAATAATCTCATGAAGTAAATATATCCAGTGAAATAATTGCAGTAGAACATGAGGAGGCAGTAAATTTGGAGGCAAATCAATGATTTTGAAAAGTACAAGATAAATGACAACTTTTTTCACAACCTTAGAGAAGTACCCTCTTAGATATCAGGCAGACAGATAAAACATACTAATTCTGAACGCAATAATATTATAGAAGGCTAAGAGTGTTAAAATGACTCTCTACACCACAAAATGGTGTTCATAGATTCATAGGTAGATACTAGGCTATCTGCCCTAGGGCATTTATAAGCCTAGCCAGAGTGTATTTGGCTTCCGCCTCCTTATTAGATTAGCCTACTGTGCCTCTGTAAAGTAGGTCACAGAAGGTACCCTTTTAAGATTTGTTTACTGTGCCTCTGTCTAGCAGGGACACAGGAGAGATCCCAGGGGTGAATTTGCGATTTCCCATCCACGCGTCCAAATTTCGCTTGAAGAGGGTTAGCGAGGGGCTATGTCTAACATGAATTGGGATTCTATTCCAGAGTTAGGGGAGCCTCTGGGAAATGAATCTGTCCCTCCAACATGTCCTATTTATTTTTGTGCTGAGGTTTAGATCCCTGGAGCGTGTAGCTCTAAGGGACTTGGATTTTTTGAGGTGGAGCATGTCCATTAATTCTGGGTTTGACATGGCTTTGTACATCAGGCATAGATTGCCTCTGAGTAGGCGGTAAGCAACTGAGTAGAGCTGGAGTTTCTTTAGTCGAGCTGCATAGGACATCTGTTTGTAGCCCATGATCCTCTTGGTGAGGTACTTTTGGGGTCTCTCCAGTTGCTGCAGGTGTCGGGTAAGGTACATCCCAAAAGGGGCATTGTATTCAATTATGGGCCTGACGACTGATGAGTAGAGAGGCACAATGACCTCTCTTAATCTAGATGCGAACCCTTTCATGATAAGGTGGGCTATATAGAAGGTCTCTCTAACCACTTTGGCAAAGTGATTATCAAAGGAGAGATTACTATCTACGTTGGTCCCCAAATCTCTAATTACTTCTTCCATACATAATGGATTACCACCTATGTGGTAATTTGTGGGCACCTTGTTTTTCCCAAAGGGGATGACTATGCACTTTTTAGCATTTAGCTTGAGGCCATGGTTCTGGCACCAAGCATCCGTCTCTGTGAGACCCTTTTGGAGGATGCTTGTGTCAGCTGGAGATTCGATTATGGCCCCAGTTTGCAGTCATCTGTGAACTTTGTCAGCTATAATCCCCGTGTTAGCCTGAACCTCAGAGAAGTATATACCGAACAAGAGAGGTCCCAGAACTGAGCCCTGTGGGACACCACTTGTAACTGGTTTGGATTCGGACATGGCACCTGCAATTCTGACCATGTGGGTTCTATCTCTGAGCCAGTTTGCAACCCATCTTGTGATATAGGGGTTGATATTTAAGCTGGTATGCTTATTTATGATGCCCGAGTGGGGTATTGTGTTGAAGGCTTTGCAGGTCCAGGTAGGCTGTGTGGACTACCTTGCCCTCATCTATGGCTTTGGTAACTGTTTCAAAGAAATCAACTAGATTTAAGAGGCAAGATCTGCCCTTAACAAAGCTGAATTGGGTAGGGTCCAGTGTCTGGAGGCTCCCAATGTCTTTGTTTATGAGTTCCATGATAATACACTCCATAGCTTTACAGACCAGACTAGTTAGGCTTATGGGGTGATAGTTTCCGGGGTCCGTTGTGGCACCACCTTTGTGGAGTGGGACCACTGTAGCTGTATGCCATTCTTTGGGTACATATCCTGTAGTAAGGCTAAGTTTGAACAGTGACTTAATGTGAGGGTTCAGTTCTTCTTGGAGCTCATGTAAGACATAGCCTGGGACACCGTCCGGTCATATAGATGCTGTGTTTTTTGCTTTGGAGAGGGCAGCCTTCACCTGTGCATCTGTGATGTCAGGGAGGTTACATTCAGTCGGGATAGGCATTTGCTCCTTTGGGGGGGAAGGGGGGGAGAAGTTTGTGCTGAATCTGTCTGCCAGGATGTTGGCTATGTCTGTAGGTTCAGTATATTTTGTACCGTTATGCAACAATTCAGAGCATATCTGGGAGTTTCCGCCCATGTTTCTGACATAACTAAAGAAGGCCTTGTGATTATCTTTAGTGTCTAGGGCAATTTTTCTTTCGAAACTGGCCTTTGATGATTTTATGAGGGATCGAAGTTTCTTGCTAATACTGATCAGAGATGCCTTCCCTTTTTGGGATTTTGCTCTGTCATGTAGTAGCTTCCTCCTTCTGTTGTATAGCTTATTTATGGCCGGGGTCCACCAGACCAGTTTCCTGTTATTGGAGGAGTGAGTCTTGATTTTATTTGGGATAACACGATCCATGCATTCCTGCAGGTGCTCATAGAATGCATTTGTAAAGGATTCTGCGGATTGGGCTGTATTATCCTCTGGCCCAGGGGCTTTGAAGGATTCCACCTCAGTCTTGAGAAGTGCAAAGTTGGCTTTGGAGAAATTCTTTACAGTGATTTTCTTGGCTGGGGGTGGGGATGGGATATGGATGTCCAGGGAAATTTGTTTATGGTCTGATCTTACCAATGAGGGGTTTACCTCTGGTGTGGAACATAGAGTCCCCATGTTGGTGATGACCAGGTCCAATATGTTGTTCCCTCTTGTGGGAGTGGTGACCAGTTGTTCCATTGTGTTAGAGTTTATAAATTCAAGGAACCGTTGGGCGAGGGTGTTTGGGCTTGAGTAGTTTTCCCAGTCAATGTTTGGGTAGTTGAAGTCACCCAATAACATAGTGTTTGGAGAGACCTTCATATTCTCCAGTGTTCTCAGGAATGCCAAGTGGGGTTCCTGTAATAGGGAGGGTGTTCTGTAGCAGGCTACAAACTGAAAGGCAGTTTTGCCCACTGTTAGTTGCACATGGATGGTTTCCGATGCTTCCTGCAGTGCCACTAACCTGGATGTGTAGGTATTTTTGATGAATATAGATAATCCCCCTCCTTTTGTGCTTCGGTATGAGTTTTGGGGCCGAAACGCATGGTATGAGTTATAACCTGGTAGTGCTGGGGTGCTCTCAGGAGCCTTGAAGCAGGTTTCTGTTACTGCACAGACATCGATTTCCTCCATACTGAGGAGAGTCTCGAGTGCATGCATCTTGAGGTTTAGACTTCTGGCATTGAGTAGCATTACCTTTAGTTTTTTATCTTTGGGTTGTCTATGGAGGTGGGTTTGTCCTTTGAGCCTTGCCTAAAAAAGGCACTACGGGGGTGACAAGAGCCTTGGCCAGTATACGAAAGCCTAAGGGTGACAGGTGCAAGCCGTCCCTAGCGAAGCAACGTGGCTTGTCGAGCATGTCATCCCAGGCTCACAGACACTGGATCCCCTTTGAATGACACCAATACTTTAGCCAATTGTTGAAACTGATCATTTTGTCTTTATACTGTGGCATCATTCTTGGTGAGGGCAAGATGCTACTCAAGGTCAGTGACTTACCAGCCTGGGCTACATGGTCAGAGAGCTCCTCTATGTCTCTTTTCATGTAGTCCAGGGAGGTACATCTCAGGTCATTCACACCAGCATGGACAATGACGGAGTCATACTTGTACTTGCTTTGGAGTGACCTGAGTGCTTGCATTATGTGGCAGATCCTGGCACCCGACAGGCAGCTTACAGTGACCTTCTCCTTGTTCAGTCTGGTGAGTGGGACGTCAGTGTGCCGGACAATAGAGTCCCCTATAACAAGTGTATTTGGTGTGTTGTTTGGCCTTATGGGCTGTGACTGTGAGGCACACTGATTTTGTGAGATATGTGATTTGTGGGTATTGTTGAGGGTGGCTGTTGCTTGGATATCTGCTTAGGAGGTCTTTGCTGTTTAGGCAGATTTTTATTTAGAGCCTCCAGTATGTTTTGTGTGTTTATGTGTTGGGTATGCAGATGCAATAGGTCTGTGTGAGACTGGATTTGTGGTGTGGGTGGTTACCTTTTCCTCCTGACTGACTGTGCCAGTCTTGGGTTGAGAGAGCTCTGCCTCCAGTTTGGCTGTGTAACTGCATCTCTCACATGTATTAGAGTTTGTTGGAAGGAGGAGAGGGTTGTCTGTGTACATAAGGCAATTGTAACATTGCCTCAAAATTCCCAGATTCACCAGCTGGACTGGAGAGTAACCTTGAAACTGACCCTTGGACATTCCAGATTAGTATAGGGAACTGTTTTTTTACTGATCAGATTAGGGAAGGGAACTGATTTTTCACTTGATCAGGAAGGACCAATTGGGAGTCTAATACTTATGAGAAGTCAAGGAGGGTGTAGTGCTTTAGTTAGTTGGTGTTTCCTTATAAGAACTGAGCAAGTGCAGGGCTTTAGAAAGAGAATAGAGTGATTACTTTGAGAGTTTGAACAGTTCTAAGGGAAAAAGTGAAGAGCAGACTTTGTGGAGCCTGGAATAGTTTAAACCTGTTTAGGCGGCACTGCCCAACGCTGCTTGGTGTGCAAAACCGTGCAAAAAGAGAGAGAGATCAAGGAGTTTAGAATTGACCCAAAATGGCCAATAAAACTACAGCTTCTAGGTAGTAACCACTCCTCCAGGGACAGGCAGGCTGTTCAGTGTTTACCACTCCCACTGGTGAACACAGAGACTTCCCTTTAGCCCAAGCAAGCACTGGCCTTCTAGAAACTTCCAAACAGTTCAGAACAGCAAATCTGTAGCTGAACTTTCTTAACTTTCAGAAAGTGGGAAAAAAAACATGATTTTTTTTTTTCTTTTTGTTGTAGTTTAAAGGTAGCAGAGATACACAGGCAGCAAAATAATCACAACAGTGCAATAAATTACCCCTCACTTGAGTGCTAGGCCAAAATCAGGTAAAATGCAGTTTTTATAGAAAAAATCGATTTTAAATTAAGTGCAACACAGGAAATGCAATAAACAGGCTCTAGATGTGTTCCAAGTACTGTTACTGTTACAGATATAAACTTTAGCAAGCCGGAAAATGCCAAAAAGTAGGCGGCAAAGCAGTAAAACTTAACAAAAAATCAGAAGAAAATACTTAAAATCACAAAAGTGGCTCCTTTTCTTCTCTCAGCATTTTCTCCTCTTGGTAGGTGCTTCAGCAACAACTAGCAAGCTTGAAAAGACGCCAAAACCATGAGGCAGCCTGGTTTTAAGAGAGAGAGATCAAGGAGTTTAGAATTGACCCAAAATGGCCAATAAAACTATAGCTTCTAGGTAGTAACCACTCCTCCAGGGACAGGCAGGCTGTTCAGTGTTTACCACTCCCACTGGTGAACACAGAGACTTCCCTTTAGCCCAAGCAAGCACTGGCCTTCTAGAAACTTCCAAACAGTTCAGAACAGCAAATCTGTAAATGAACTTTCTTAACTTTCAGAAAGTGGGAAAAAAACAAGATTTTTTTTTTCTTTTTGTTGTAGTTTAAAGGCAGCAGAGATACACAGGCAGCAAAATAATCACAACAGTGCAATAAATGACCCCACACTTGAGTGCTAGGCCAAAATCAGGTAAAATGCAGTTTTTAGAGAAAAAACGATTTTAAATTAAGTGCAACACAGGAAATGCAGTAAACAGGCTCTAGATGTGTTCCAAGTACTGTTACTGTTACAGATATAAACTTTAGCAAGCTGGAAAATGCCAAAAAGTAGGCGGCAAAGCAGTAAAACTTAACAAAAAATCAGAAGAAAATACTTAAAATCACAAAAGTGGCTCCTTTTCTTCTCTCAGCGTTTTCTCCTCTTGGTAGGTGCTTCAGAAACAACTAGCAAGCCTGAAAAGATGCCAAAACCATGAGGCAGCCTGGTTTTAAGAGAGAGAGATCAAGGAGTTTAGAATTGACCCAAAATGGCCAATAAAACTACAGCTTCTAGGTAGTAACCACTCCTCCAGGGACAGGCAGGCTGTTCAGTGTTTACCACTCCCACTGGTGAACACAGAGACTTCCCTTTAGCCTAAGCAAGCACTGGCCTTCTAGAAACTTCCAAACAGTTCAGAACAGCAAATCTGTAACTGAACTTTCTTAACTTTCAGAAAGTGGGAAAGATGCAAGATTTTTTTTTTCTTTTTGTTGTAGGTTAAAGGTAGAAGAGATACACAAGCAGCAAAATAATCACAACAGTGCAATAAATGACCACACACTTGAGTGCTAGGCCACAATCAGGTAAAATGAAGTTTTTAGAAAGAAAAACGATTTTAAATTAAGTGCAACACAGGAAATGCAGTAAACAGGCTCTAGATGTGTTCCAAGTACTGTTACTGTTACAGATATAAACTTTAGCAACCTGGAAAATGCCAAAAAGTAGGCGGCAAAGCAGTAAAACTTAACAAAAAATCAGAAGAAAATACTTAAAATCACAAAAGTGGCTCCTTTTCTTCTCTCAGCATTTTCTACTCTTGGTAGGTGCTTCAGCAAAACTAGCAAGCCTGAAAAGATGCCAAAACCATGAGGCAGCCTGGTTTTAAGAGAGAGAGATCAAGGAGTTTAGAATTGACCCAAAATGGCCAATAAAACTGCAGTTTCTAGGTAGTAACCACTCCTCCAGGGACAGGCAGGCTGTTCAGTGTTTACCACTCCCACTGGTGAACACAGAGACTTCCCTTTAGCCCAATCAAGCACTGGCCTTCTAGAAACTACCAAACAGTTCAGAACAGCAAATCTGTAACTGAACTTTCTTAACTTTCAGAAAGTGGGAAAAAAGGAAGATTTTTTTGTTTTTTTTCTTTTTGTTGTAGTTTAAAGGTGATACTATGAATGCATTGTAAAACGACTGAAAATGAAATGACCAAAATAGAGTCTACCTGATATTTCTCAGTAACAATATATATATATGTGTGTGTGTGTGCGCGCACACATTTCTATGTATATCTATATCTATATATATAATAGAGCTCTATGCATGAGTTCAATGCTATCATTGAAGTTTGTTCAGACTATAAATACCCTTAAGCCCAATTCTGTCAAGACTTAGGGTACAGGACTTATCTCATTTACATATCAGTCAGTCTGGTGCAGTGTTTTAAGACTTTATGCTGCTGGACCTACACCATGTAATGGTGCTTGGTTTGATTCCCATAGTCTCCATTTGCCTAATGTGTGACGTTAAGCAAATCAGTTTTAACATTGTTCCTAGGTCACACCTGAAGAGTTATAATGTGCCTAGTGGGCTTACCCAGTTGAAATGTTTATTTATATGTAACAAGGTATAACCTAGTGTCTTAACATTTGAGAAATCTTATGCCCATAATTAATTGAGGAGATATAAAGAAAGTAAAATGGAGAAACAATTAAATGACACCACCTTCATTGTAGTGAGGTGGGATTAATGATCTAAGTGAGAGAGTGCTAGTTTGGTAACAGACAGTGTTGCCTGTCCACCCTCTTCCTACTGTTTGATAATGAGTTCTTACAGGACATAGACAGGAGAGACCTTATGTCCATCAAGTCCTTGAGGTACCAGACATGAACAGAATGTGAAGTCTAATCCTGCTGGATTATTTAACAAGTGGTACAGGCTAACCCGACCTTATTTACTTCAGGATTTCTGGTGAAGTGAGCAGCATGGTTGCATTTCCCATGGGCAGGGTAATATGAATGCCTGGTTGTCTACTGGTCCAAAAGACATCATCTAGTTTAAGCAGGTAGGTGTGAGGTAGATCTTATCTAAACTCGAAATAATAGCAATAACTATTTATTTCAGAAGTGAGGGTTTGAGTAATAAAATAGACAGCATATACTGCAGTTATTTTCATGTAAAGCTAGTACAGTTTGGAAGATAAGCATTACATCTGTGACTTGGGTTACATTTCTGTTAGCTAGAATATAGGAGATTGTACTAAGGCTGAGATAGAATATGGTATAAGGTGCAGGAGGTTACCATTATTTATAATGACTAACCAGGTTAGGCACATTGCAGCTTTCATTAGGTGGAGGATGGTAGCTGTTGAAAGTCAGTCAAATATCTGAATCTTGGGTCAATATTTGAATCTTGGTTGGGGGGTGGCTTATTAATAATAAGACAAGAATGTGTATTTAATCATCTTTTTGTGTTTTTTACCAAATAATTGAGGGTTCTTAGGTTATTCAGTGTATGGTTATGTGCTACTAATGTCCTCAAAATTTACAGCAATTTGTAGCTACTTCAGTGGTATAGAGGAATAAAGCCCTGACTATGGAACCGGATGACCTGGATATGATTAGCATCTCGTGACTGATGGAGTGGCAGGGAAAGATAAGTGTACCCATACAGAGGGGATGGCAGTCATTGATGATGCACACTAAGTGGAAGTATGGTCCAAAAAGGGGAGCTGTTCTCATATGTGTGTGCCCATTGAATAGGCAGGGAAGGGGGAGCAGGGAAAGTGGGTAGGTCATACATAAATTCTTCCCTCCAGCTAGATGACAGACATTGCCCCTGATGCCCTTTGGATCCTTAATGGCCTCAGCTTCAACTTAGGCAATGGATTGAGGGAGTGAACTGAAGTGCTGGTAGATCCACTGAAGGACATAGGATACATGGAACATCAGACAGAATAAGAGAGGGAAAAAAATGAATTTTTACACCAATTTGGCTGATATTATAGATAAAAGTCTGGCCTTAGATGTAGTATATTATGACATGGGAAAGGCCTTTAATAATCTGTCTGACTCTGAGATTCTTCAAGCCTTAAGTCATCAGTGGAATGCTAATTGACTGTAAAACCATAAAAACAGCATCGGAATCCATAATAACTATTTGTTTGAGTGGATATAATCAAAACAAAAGCCCTTACTTTTTAATGGAGTTAAGGTAGCCTTCCTAATTAAAGAAGGAATATGGTCTAGTAAGTTTGAAGAAAATATTATGATAGGTGTAATTGTAATTAACCTGAGTCATGAATATAGATGAAAGGACAATTTGGATTCTTAAGTTTGTCTGCTGAAGACTCATCTTGTTTAATAGTAAATAATGTGATGTCATCCCAAAGAAGGGTAAAGACTAAGATGGCAGAGACAGTTCACTCTGGATGCACTGCCATTATAAACCCCAGCCCAATGATGACACCTTTAGAGATTGCTGACTTTGCATTTGAAGATAACTTATAACACTGTGAAGTAAGTTTGGGTACTTAATTACTTATTTTGCTGTTGTTGCCTTTCCCCCACCCACTTTTGCACATAATTTGATTTGAGAGTAATTTTAGCATTGTGCAGAGCCTTATCTAATGTGAAGTGAAGGGGTAGATGCCTTGGGGTCAAGCTATCGGGGGATGAAACTAGCAGTTGCTCTGGGGTTACCATTGAGTTCTGAATGACAATATTGCATTTCCAGCTCAGCTGAAGTGTGAATTCCTTAGC
>NC_056725.1:130948604-131086104 GCF_019279795.1 Protopterus annectens | reverse complement strand
TTGTTTGCTATGCAGGTTAAGATTTTTTTTTCTTTTACTGTATTTTATATTTTATACATGTGGCTCACCAAGCTTGTTTACTTTTAATCTTCCCATTTTGTTTGGATATGGCAGGGAATGTCAGGTCAATACATCTATTTAGGTGCATACAGAGTTTGTTGTAATACAATTAAACTTGAATTTTGAGACTTCATCCTAGAATTCAGGAAGGCTAGCAGAGTTGAAGTCTATAACTTTGTAATGTTTGTATCTAATTGTTTAGAGATTTTGAAGGATAATTTTCCCAGTTTGTGATTGGATTAAATTAGAAAATGTAGTGCTGCGTAATAGCTGACATCAATGCCATATTGGCAAGGATCAGGTCAAGAATATTTTATCATGTGCTGGGTTCTTTGACAATTTGATCCAGGGAGTTTTGTTTATGAAATTAATGAGTCTTGGGGCATAACCTACAACTGATGTTTAGGTATTCCAGTTTATCATTGGCTCGTTAACAGCTTCTAGGATAATAGAATTCTTGCTGATTTAAGTTCATCCAGTGTATTTAGGAACCTAACATAGTTTTCTGGGAGTATAGAAGGGGGCTGGTCTTGTAACATGCTGTAATATGACATTTGGTCCTGTTTAGTGTAATTTGAATCACAATCAGTTCAGTTTCTGGGCTCTTGGAATCAGCCTAAAAGTGATGTGGTCCCTAACAAATATCGATACTCTATCACAGTTTCCATTGGGCAAAAAGGTATGTTAGGCACAAAATCTTGGAAAGAAGTGTCTTTTGTACTTTGAAGCCACTCTTCTGTACTAACACACACACAAATGCACCCCAAATTCAGCAGGCCCTCATACTCAGACAGATTGTTATTTAGATTCCTGGGATTCAGCAGACATACCTTGATTGGTCTAGTGCTTGATATGTAAGCCTAGAATATTCATTAGCTGGACACTGCTTAAATACAGGCACTTTTGGCTTAATAAAAGCATTAGCCAGTATGCGGATGCCCTGGAACAAGAGATGAAAGCCATCCCTGACAAATAGAGAGTGAATGTCCAACATCTCCTCCCATGCTGACACGTACTGTTACTTCCTAGAATTATATCACCTAAGCAGCAACCAGATGTTGAAGCCAATCATCTTTTCTCTTTACTTTGATATCATTTCAGGAGAAAGAAGGATTCTGGTTAAAACTAGGGTCTTACCATATTTGTGACACACACACAGAGCTCTGTCATATCTCTCTGCCTACCCCCAGGGTTCTGTGTACCAGGTAATTCACACTCATGTAGACGACTAGCATGTTATAATCATATCTGCATGACATAAGGGCCTTTAGGACCCTTGATATGTCAAAGATCCTGGCTCCTGAAAGACAGCTCACTGTCACCTTCTCTTTGTCCATCCTTGTGAGAGTTAAATCTATGTCTGACAAAGGAGACATTAATAACTAGTACACTTTTGTCAGAAGGGTGTTTAGGTATACTAGTTTTGGAGTGATTAGTTAGCTGGTGACCTTTATTATGCTAGTGCCAATGGGTGTAGTGTTAGATTTATGCTGAATCATAGATTTACTAGGTCTTGGAGGCTTAGGAAGAGTCTTTTATTGATGTCATCAATGTGTGATAGTTTGCTGTATATTTGCATGAAATTGCAGTGGTGGCAGTGTGTGTTGTTTACAAGTGATGTTTGTAAGAGCGAGGCTTCCAATCTCGCTACATACTTGCATCTCTCTCATATAGGTAGCAATGGGCAAAGCAACAATTCATTGTCTGTGAGTATCAGGGAATTGCTACACTGCCTGAGTATACAAAATGCAATGAGGCTGACAACTGCAGGTGGACAAGCTGGATGACCTTCCATTTCTGTCCAAGAATACAGTCATTTATTAATAGGTGGCTTGTATTTAGAGAGAGAAAAAGGATAAGTACAACTAGGGGAATGTGGCTTAAGAATTTATTTATGATGGCTTATCTTTGTAGTGCATGAGGGGAAAAGGTATTAAGATAAAATGGATAAGAGCATGTTCCCAGTTATTTAGGATAATACTGGACTCAACTCTAATTAGTAGACAATGCAGTATACAGTTGCAGTCTTTTAGGGGGTGTGGGACTGATTAGGTCCACTTGTAAAGTAGTTAACACTGAAGAGCCTGCATCTATCTAGTACAGCATTGCACAGTGCTGCATGGTGCAGCTCTCAGCTTCAGAATCACTACCACAGGCTCTTAGAAGGTAACACTTGACAAAAATCTATCTGGAAACTTATAAAACAGCAACAAAATTTAGAGAAAGCAGAGAAAAATGTTAAATCAGATACCAGAAACACAATGCAATAACAGCCAGGCCACTGTATAAACACAACAGAATTTTTTTAACTAATTTGTAAATAGTTAAAATGCAAATGAGAATTTAAAGTATATAAATGTGCAATTGCTGATTCTCTTCCTATTGGTCTCTTTGTATGCTAAGCAGACCTGGGTCTAGGACAAGGCTCCCTAGTTTGCCTAGAGCTCGATGCTATCGGGGGTTACCATCAACTCAAGTCAGTATGACACATTTATGTGTGTAACTGCGCTGTGTTACTCATGCACAATCATGGTGACTAACTTGTTAGATTCCATGATGGAGAATTGGCAGTGCTAAGTAACTAACAAAATGGTGATCCTATCCCTCTCAGATGCTTAAAAACAGTTCAGTATTTAAATAATTATTATTACTATTGCAACATTGCATCCTGTTGACCTGACTTTGCCTTCTTGATATTACACTCCATTTAACCTGCAAGATTTTATAGTTGTGAACAGAACCATTGTGAATGTGTTGAGCAAAGGCAGGAAATGGAAGACAGTACTTGCATTCCGCATCTGCTTTTATCAGTAATGTGGTGGCTTCCATTGGTCATTCTAGTGTTATTTTTATTTAGGATCTTTTAAGCAATATTAACACTTACCATTGAAGAAAGTGCTGGGCCTTTTTCTGTTATAATCAGGTAGTATGAGGGTAGATCAGTGACATGGGAAGGAGAAAACCTTCCTGGACACATGACTCAACTTTTTGGTGTTTTGCAGATAATATGAATTTCAAAAACAGGTTGCCACAAAATACTGAGTGGCACCTTTAAATTACTTTTTTATATCCTTTTTGGGTATGAGGTATTAATAGCAGCCAGCTTTATGACAAGTTTCATTTTATTTATTTTATTTTATTTATTTATTTTGTATGAGCAGCAGAAAGAAAGCTTGCAGTATTCAGTTTAAATTTGTGGTGTTCATATACTAGAAATTAGAACATAAGAGAGAGACTCAGGAGGAACGCACTCCACAAATTTTGAAGTTTAAAAGAGATAAACATAACCTCTTTCAGTACAATATAAATGACAGTGCTAATTTTTTTTATGTTATACTAATTTAATTAGGGAGTGAGCTATTGCATATTCTGCATTTGTAACTAAAGCATAAGGGAAAGAGACTGTGACGTGACATATAGCTAAAGGGGGAGGGAAGAAAACATTAACAATAGGTCATGGATGGAGGGAAAAACAGAGACAGTTGAAACATGTCACAACAGAAGTAAACCTGTATGAGGGTAAAAAAAAAGTTTACAGTTTTTTTTTAAATGCCATATCTTCACTGGCTCATTTTAGTACATTTACTATTGGTCCACCTGTTCTATCACCTGAATCTATAACTAGACCATCATTTAAAATAAGTCATCTTACTTAAATTTACTTTGTTAATAGTACAAAAAGCAGAGCATAAATTTATTATGCTCATGAATAGCAGGGCCCCATCTCAATACCTCAAAACTGTCCAGATTTTCACAGAATGTCCATGTTTTGCCTCATATTTTTTGGTCTGTCCCTCATAAAACTTGTGTTTTTCCTGACAAATCACTGAGGATGAAAGTCACTAAATAATGATAGATATTTGAGTTGCATACCTCCTAGCCTGCCAAAAATGCATGGTAACAGTAATCTTATTTTAGCAACTTTTTATGTTCATAAGAGCAATATTTAAAATCTGTTCCAATTTTTGAGGCCTTTGTCATTCGATTACCTTAGGCTTTGTTCAGATTTCTTGTGCTAAGAGGTTGAGAGGTATGTCTACCACTTTTGCCTGCACTAAAAGTAATGTTAACTTTAATGTACAGAGGTTGCTGCAGGACCAGTTAATCACCACGCTAGTAAATACTGCTTGTAGGAACTACATACACATCATTTCTGTCCCTGGAGAATTTTTCATGTGAAGTTTGGAAGAATAGCATATTTATATGTGTACTGTGTTATATATCCAGATATAACAATTTTAAGGTGCACTTTATTGGTAGAATTAATCTATCTGAGCAAGAACTGACATACAGGAATTTGTAAGTCGATTTTTTGGAATATCTCAAAAATAATCTTTGGAAGTCACAGATTTAGAAAACAATGGAATGAGTAACATTGCTGATCCAGTGGTCTGAAATACTTTCACAATAATGTGATATGAATGGGTCAGTTCCAGCAAAGTACCATCAACTACAAAGACAAACAATAGACCATTTACTAGCTTGTTACAGTTGTCAATACAGGAAAAATATCCTATCTATAGTAAAGCTGAAGACATAGTTGCATATCTTGCCCTGAGGAAATGGTGCATATTCATCTAGTCTCACTCCTATTAAGAAGAGATAAAAAGTAATAAAATATAGGAACATCTTTATCCAAAGTTATTAGTAGTACTTGGCATAATGATTGTGAGGGATTGCATAATGGGTTTTCTTGCCTTGTGGACTGTGGCATTTGGCACTGGTGGCTGGCATTCAGGTGATTAATATCCCTATTATATATAATTTCAATACAGACAGCCTTGTCAGTGCATTGATCTAACCTGCATCCTTTGTCTGGGAATTCCAGTATTTACTCCCAGCCCTGACAGTGGCCCTTTAGATATCGGGTAGTTATCCTTTACCTGCAACCTTTATTGGACTAATTACTTTTTAATAAATGTGGAATACCACTGTCTGTAGGTGGTGATCACACTACATGACTATGTGGTTTTATAGACTGATAAATTCCCGCATGGTACCCATTCCTAGAGTCAAGAGAATACAGTTACATGTGAAGAAGCAAGGCACTCATATTTTCATATATATGCCCTTCCCAGCTAATGAGGTCAACTTTCATTTCAGATTACTTTTAGCATTCTTTTTTTTTTTTTGAATGACTAGTCTCCTTTTCCTGACTACCACTCCAGATGACACTTGGTGTTAATTTTTGACTCTGGTTTAGTGCTCAGTTTAATTTATAACTTGTTGCTGTGGCAGCCTGTAGCTATTTACTGGCCTAATAACATTAACCGACTGTTGAATCCTAAAGTTTAAGCCTATTGTTTATATGCATCATTATAGACATCTAAAACTGTTTCACATTCCATGATGCAAAGATTCCGTTTTAATGTGAAAGGCATGGCATGTTTGGCTGTTTGCACCGTTAATCACACATTTCCTTTTGCTTGTTTTCATTTGTGATTCCTCAAGGTTTATTATTTTATTATTTTTTATTCACTTTTGGCTCTGTAGTTACAGCTGTAGTTGTCCTAGGTCCTCTGAACTGCATGTCATCTGAGTTATCTGTCATGTTTGTTGCTAAGGTGAGGCTTTCCTTCTTTTACCCTGTCTGTGTGCTTGCTTGTGTTTCTACATATGCATGGTTAGTGGATTTTGTGAGATATAATGTGACTATAGTAAAAAGTAAAGGTACACAAGGAGATGCGAAGGTAAATGAGAGGTGTCAGATGACAATATGAATATTGGAGGTGAAAATATATCATAGGATTAACAGGACATAGGGTTACAACAAGACATAATTGCCTTAAGATGACTTTTTTCTTTTGTCTTATTTAGTTTTGTTTCCCTATAATCATTATTTGCCTTGTTGCTCCGCCCCTCCTCAGTCTCCATAGCAGGGCAGACCAAAGACTGGCACATCCCAGTGCAGGACCATCCTGAATGTGGGAGTGGCTTGTTGCTGTTCTTTTTACTTAACCTTTAGTTATGCTACTTTCTGCCCTATTTTAAGGGGTGGATGTTAGTTAACTCTTAATTAACCTCTTTCACTATGTCTTTGTGTTACTGGTAAATGGTTTTGAGTAAAACTGAGCAGTGCTGTTTGCTTGACAATGTCCCATTATACTGCTTATCTAGTTAAACCCTTTCAATACCTCTTTGCATGGCTATTTTTCATCATTTTATTAGATTTTTGGCTGGATATATCTACTTTTTGAGATCCTTTGTCCAGATTTTCAATGTCTGCAGATTAAAAGTTATGCTTAAGCAAAGGTGAAGCTGTCTGATAATGGCTTGCTGAACCACGGCCTGCAAGTTAAATGAGAATCAACTAGAATGAAAAACATGAGCTGAGATCAGTGGGAAGCAGAGCACCAAACCTTCCACCTCTAACATGTGGAACACTATTGCTCATAATGTGGAACAAATGGCAAAATATGAAACTCTTACTTTCAACATGGTTGCATATATTACGTTTTGCTTACAAAAAGTTATTTTAATGAACTAACATGATTATTTATTATTGTGGATATTATTTTAAAAAGTTCTTAACAGCACAATAAAACTTAAAATGAAGCGAGTTCATCATAAGGAAGTACAGTTGAGATGCATGAGTTGAAGTCATGGCACAATGTATTAGATGTCCATGTCACCTGCTTGAAAATGCTACTAGAAAGCAGACCAGTGCTTTGGAAAACAGTCAACACGCAAAGGAACCCACAGACATTTATGGTGTTGTGCCAGGTAAGCTTCATGCTTTTCACTGCATTGTAAAAATATTGGATAAAGTTTACAGTCGGAATAGACTGTGCTGCAACATCAGAAGGTGTACAGGAGTTTGTAAAAGGTATCTAGGAGCACAAGTATAAATATATAAATATATATTAAAATCCAGAAATTAACTTTGTCAATTAGCATTTCATTGAAAGCGTAGTTTCAAAGTATTACAAAATTGAAAGCAAACTTAGTGAACCTGTAGCAATGAACTACAAACGGCGAATGGCGTAATTTTCAAAACATCAAATACCGAACCATCAGTATTAACATGGTTCAAAACTGTGACACAAAATTGTTTTTAGTTTCGACAATATATTTCAGCAACATGAGTAAATGCACAAGTTCATTTCCGGATTTGAATAGTAAACTATATATATATATATATATATATATATATATATATATATATATATATATATATATATATATACACACACACACACACACACACACACACACACATACACACACACACACACACACATCCTGGTAGGTAACTACTTAAAGTGCTCCCTCACAGTTTAATTACTTGATTAATTAATTTATTTATTTTACATCGTATGTTGTAGTACCTCAGCATTAATAAAATTGTAAACTTATTACTGTACTGGAATTGGATGTGCTTTAGCTTGTTGGATTGCTGCTTGCACTGCTCTACATTGTAGTTTTAAATGTGTGTTCCACCACTAGTTCCAGATTACAGCTGCTGTGTTAGTCTCCTTGCCTTTTTTTAAATAGTGCATGCATTCACAGTTGGGGCAGAATATTTTTGCCAGCATTGTCAGTACTATTGCTTTATCCTGCACAACTGGTTAAGCTTATGGAGGTTACCATGTATGATGATTGCTGAATCACATTCTTTTGGTTGCAGTGTAATGTTCGCTGCCATTGTGGCAACATTTGGAGCATCAATGTCTATTTTAATTACTGTTGATTGGTAATGGTGTAATTATGCTGTAGCCAATACTCGTTTCAGAAACTCAACCTTTTTTTCCCTACTCTTGCATATCACTGTGGAATAATATGTTCTGAGGAAGAAATTAAATTGTAGAACAGCTAAGTGATGATTTACTTTTAAACATTAGTACTTTCACTCATGCTGAGGTACTGTAACACATTATGGTAAAAAATAAATAAATAAAGTACATCTTTGGAAAACTCATGCTGTTTTCAGCTGACTGCTAGCCAGTGTGTTACAGACAGGTAAAGGTGCATATTGTTCTGCAGTATTTCCATGTTGTTCCTGGTTTGGATTCATGTACCCTGCACACTCAGTGCAAGTGTCATCCCATGTTGTCTGGTGTTCATATTTCTTTATTTTGTTTTCTTTCTCTTCTATCTTTGCTTCCTATTTTTATGCATCCTCTCCCTACTGAAACCCAGAGAGGTCACATATTATGCTGTACCTTCGTGGTATAATAAAACAATTATAGTATTTCAGTGTAAGTATAATTGCAGTAATCCAATTAGTGGGTCATGCACATGACTGCACAGGCATGGGAGGGTGGACATGTCAATCCTAGGAGCATACCTGTGAACCCAGAGACACTGCAAATAATTACAAAGGCCCTAAAAAAGCAGGTACACCAGCCAAAAATATAGGAATCTAATTAGTATAAAATTTGAATACCAAATAGTGCAAAAGTCTTCCTGCTCACAGTAATTGTAATTATTCTGAGTTAGGCATATTTTTATGAAGTAAAATAAATGTAAGAGAAACCTAAACATTAGTAATCCAGAGGAGGTTCAGTAACCAATAACCAGCAGAAACTCTCTGAAGTATCTTATAATTTTTTAAATGTCAGTGGTAAAAAATTGACCTTATTTAAAGACCACACTCCAACTTGACTTTATGATAGACAGAATTTAGCTGAAAGGGTTCATGAAACCCACTATCTGTTAAGGAGAGCATATCACTGTGTTTCAATAAAGTATGCATTGCAATGTGTTGCAATTAAGCTATGAGATATGTGAAGCAGAGTTCCTCCTTAACCCAATTAAAGTGTATCTTGAACAACTGGATGGGGAACAGGAAATTTATCCCTGGTTTGGCACCTGTGTCTCTAATGGACAAATGGTTCATCTCCCAGGACCCTACTTGTAAATGTTCTACCGCCTCCTAAAAGTTATTAAGAACCATGTGTGCTGTCTCAGATTCTTATATGTCCACAACCAGGAAGCTTATGCTTGTAAAGTTAGAAGCAGCATCTCTTTTTATCTACATTTTTAATTTTGCAGTGCCTGAATAAGATTTTATCCCATTTTTTTAAGGAAATCAGTCCTCAAAATTTAGAAGATATTGCTGTAATCCTATTATTTTGGTTATTGCATTTTATTCTATACTTAATGTATCCCTTGAAGCTAAATCCAGTTCTAACCTATTATTTCAATAATATTTATTGACATTTTATTTTACACATAATTCTATTTATTTATTTATTTCTAGGTCGACTCTCATGTCTGGCAAAGGAAGCTTTACCTTCAGGAATTTATCTGGAAATAAAATTAACCATAAAACACAGATGCTTGACATTTGTAACAATACACTTTAACACTTACTGGAGTACTATCAATGCACTTGCTTCAGGGAATGTGTATAAGATTTTAAAGCCTGACAACACACTTCTAGCTCATATAGTTATAAAAGCTGCAGCACCAGTGCATATGCTGCAAAAATCTTAAGCATAACCTCCAGACAGCAAACTGTACAAGTCAACTTCATTAAAAGAACAAACCCGCAGAAAGTATGGATGACGTTACTTATAAAGCAGTTATACTGGGGAGCAACCCTTCCATGTGAGGGGCTTCACTCCTATATCCAGCATACTTACATATACTAATTCCATGATCATACAACAGTGCAGAAACAAGAAAACATGCTGCAAGGGAGAAAACACTGCTCTGATTTCAATGTAGCTGGCTATCAGACTCAGGACTTCATAAGAGGTTATTAAAACATCTGATAGCATGCAAGTTTGGAGTATCTAACTGATCCTTGAAGCTAGCTAAACTATCTGCCTTCCTAATATGTAATAGTAACGATTTTAATAATCTACCAGACCTATAATAGAAAATATATCCTTTTGAGGCTTGTATTATAGGTCAGAAAGAACACCAATGAGGCATGCATAACAATCTGCACATGTTCAAAGCATTATAAGCTTTATGGGTTAGTACTAAGCTAACTGCCCTTGTGGGACATTTTAAGCCTAGCTAATTATCCCATTTGAGAGTGAAATGTTGTACCTTATGTTTGTAAGGTAAACACCTTAACCATTATGCCAACCTCCAACCTAAGTAATAAAATAGCCTCTGAGCAGTGTGTGTAAAACAGAATATAACCATAACTACTTTAGCCTCTCTTCAGTAAATGGAGTCCATTTCTTAGCAAAAAAGTTTTATTCACTCAAACTCTTTGGTGAGATTAATATAAACCAAGCAAAAATACAGCACTGTATTCCATTATAGAGCTTACTAATGGAATAAATACTTTAACCATTGCTTTCTAACTTGACATTTGTTAAAACATATCTTTACTTATAAATTCAAAGATGAAAGTATACACAAATAACTATAGCAAAATGTTTATAAACACAGTCTTTAAATGAATACTCAGCAGAAAAGAAAGAATTCAAATTGTATTATTTGAACCATTATGTGGTCTTTACCATGAAGCAAAACCAAGCAGATACATTAGCCTGCCAAAACTAATCATCAAAAAGCCAAACTACATTTGTTTTATGATCAGTTACAGTTGACTATTCTAACATAACTGGGTATTAATTTACCTTTGTGATATTGCATGCTCCAGGTAGGTAAGCTGGACCCTGTTCAAATGTTCTGCACATTGAGCTGTTAATTAAAGGTGAACATAGATTAAATTAAACATGCTCATACAATATCTATACAACATTTAGGTATGTAGTTATGCCATGGGAGGAATGTTGCCACATACTAACATCAGGAATCTTTTTCAGTTACTCTTGCTTCTCTGCTTGTTAATCCATTCATTCACCCACCCACCACCTCTTTAAATGGTAAGCAAATCAGCTAACTTAGGGATCTTCTTACTTTTCAGATTCTGGTAATAACTTTATTAATTACTCTTATCTACAAAAATAAAAAGGCTCTTTTATTCTTGGTTTAGAACATTTTCTGATCACACCATAGTAGCATTAATATCTTAGTCAAGCTTACTTTGTCTAAGAATACTTTCTTTAAGGGCATCTGTGATAGAATTATATAAAGTAAAACTGGTTTTCCCTCATAGAAATGGTTGGGAGGGTGGCCTAATGGTTAAGGTGTTTGCCTTACAAACACAAGATACAAGGTTTGAATCTCACATGGGATAACTGGCTAGGCTTAAAATGGCTCGCAAGAGCAGTTAGCCTAGTACTAACCTATGAACCTATATATATATATATATATATATATATATATATATATAATTTGGTAAAACTGTTTTTCTCATAGAAACAACATGTATTGGTAAAACTGCTGTGTCTCATAATAACACTGTGATATTATTTTATGAATAGCATAAAAATACAGAGCCTGCAAATGCAGGAAGGAATAACATGAATGTGCTTGCATGACATTGTGTTTCTAAATGATTAGCTAAACTTCTGAATGTCTTTGTTGTTTTTCCTTCACAAGTATATATTTTTAGAATAGCGTGTGATGCTTTGACTTAACAGAATGTGCTTGTGTGGAGCAAAAACATATATTATACTTCTGAATATTATGTAACAAGTGATATTAACAATAGAGGCTTGTTCAGATATCCTAAACAGTTGAGTGTACACAGATATTCAAGCTAAGGAGAAATGGCTAATACAGCAGAAAAAGCTGCAACTATCCAAAACTGCAACTATCAATCAATGAAAGAACATTTGGCATGCTGAGAACTGGTTTTATCTGGCTGAGCATATCTAACACAGCAGAAAAAGTTACATAGTATACTATCAATGAAAGAACATTTGTGAAAAAGCATTTTGGCTTGCTGAAGGAACTGGTTCTTTCCAAACTGAGATAAGAATACAAAGAAGGCTTCAATACAGGAAAATAATGTTTTCATCAAGGACAACATTTTGAAACTATAAAAATGGTTGTAAATGGTGGACTTTTTATAATCTAAATCAGCTAAGGAAGTACAGTATACCTGACAGTATTATATCTGTATTATAAAGAAAATATTTATAATTGCACAGTAGTGCTTGGTTGGCTTGTTTCAATAAATCTCTTATTATACAAATATACGGCTGTACAGTCTGTCTGTGTACATGCTGTTAATTCAATTTAACAATCTGAATTTAGATTTTATAGTCACCTAATTTAAGGCAACTTGAAATTATATTATTGCATGTGTAATATTCCCATCAATGACACCTCCAACATAATCAATGAATGTGTATGGGAAGAAAGGATGAATTCTAGCTGGCGTGAAAAAAAACATGTTAAGAAGCTCCATGCAAAAATGAAAAACTTCTTGTATTTAATTGTATACTGTCAAATACAGAATTATTTTTGACTATTGATGATTTTTTATTTTAAATGTATAATGCCATGCAATGAGATCTGATGAAGTTCACTATCCGATGAATCTCTTTCTCTCTTTCAGCTGTTCCCATTAGGGGTTGCCATAGCGGATCATCTGTTTCCATTTCTTCCTGTCCTCTCCATCTTGCTCTGTCACACCAACCACCTGCATGTCCTCTCTCACCACATCCATAAACCTTATCTTAGGCCTCCCTCTTTTCATCTTACGTGGCAGCTCCATCCTTAGCATCCTTTTCCCAATATACTCTGCATCTCTCCTCAGCACATGTCCAAAAAAATGCAATCTCACCTCTCTGGCTTTGTCTCCAAACAGTCCAACCTGAGCTGACCCTCTAATATACTGATTCCTAATCCTGTTCATCCTAGTCAAACCCAGTGCAAATCTTAACATCTTTAACTCTGCCACGTCCAGCTCTGACTCTTGCCTTTTTGTCAATGCCACTGTCTCCAACCCATATAACATAGCTGGTCTCACTACCCTCTTGTAGACCTTCCATTTCACTCTTACTGGTACCCATCTGTCACAAATCACTCCTGACACTCTTCTTCACCCACTCCATCCTGCCTGTACTCTCTTCTTTGCTTTTCTTCCACACTCACCATTACTCTGAACTGTTGATCCCAAGTACTTAAACTCATCCACCTTCGCCAACTCTACTTCCTGCATCCTCACTATTCCTCTATCCTCCCTCTTATTCACAAATATATATTCTGTCTTAGTCTTACTGACCTTCATTCCTCTCCTCTCTAGAGCATATCTCCACCTCTCCAGGGTCTCCTCAACCTGGTCCCTACTCTCACTACAGATTACAATGTCATCTGCAAACATCATAGTCCATAGGGCCTCCTGTCTGAGCTCATCTGTCAACCTGTCCATCACCACTGCAAATAAGAAAGGGCTCAGAGCTGATCCTTGATGTAATCCCACCTCCACCTTAAACACATCTGTCACTCCCACTGCAGACCTCACCACTGTCACACTACCCTCGTACATATCCTGTACCACTCTTACATACTTTTCTGGCACTCCCAACTTCCTCATATGATACCACAACTCCTCTCTGGGCAACCTGTCATATGCTTTCTCTAAGTCCACTAAGACACAATGCAACTCCTTCTGATGTTGCGTTTATATCTCGTTATCGAAAGATGAAAATAGCGAATGCTATTTCATCGGCCCCAAAACATCTAAACATGAAAATATCGAGCATTCCCATGGAAAAAATTTGCTGCTCCGAAACACATGCACACAACACAAGCACATCAAACAAACAGCAACCACACACATACACTTAAATTCCTACATCTAACACTACACTAAACTAAACATACACTACTATCTACCCACTTACCTTAACCCAAACCTTAACCCTAAGGTCCGTCACTATCGCACACTTACCTAACCCTAACTCACTTAACCCGCCCCTAACCCTAATGTACAAACAATCGCACACTTACCTGAACCCAACCCGTAACTTTCCACCACAGCGCTAAGAATAGCGAAGCCACAGAAACGGCCAACCAAATTCTTTCCCAAGGAAAGAATTCGCTGTTCGGCAGCTTCGCTATTCTTAGCGTTCACTGAATAGTGTTCAATATCAGAACATTCGAAGTTTTAATACTTCAATTTTCTGATATAGACTCCTGATGTTCACTATATTTCTCCATCAACACTCTTGAAGCAAACATCACATCTGTAGTGCTCTTTCCTGGCATGAAACCATACTGCTGATCACTAATCATCACCTCCCTTCTTAACCTAGCTTCCACTTCTCTTTCCCATAATGTCAAGCTGTAACTAATCAATTTTATCCATCTGCAGTTACTACAGCTCTGCACATCACCTTTATTCTTAAAGATAGGTACCAAAACACTTTTTCTCCACTCCTCAGGTATCCTCTGACTTTCCAAGATGTCATTAAACAATCTGGTCAAAAATTCAATTGTCATTTCTCCTAAGCACCTCCATGCTTCCACTGATATGTCATCTGGGCCAACAGCCTTTCCAGTCTTCATTCTCTTTATAGCTGTCCTTACTTCCACCTTACTAGTCTGTTTCACTTCCTGATTCACTATCTTCACATCATCCAACCTTCTCTTTCTCTCATTATCTTGATTCATCAGCCCCTCAAAGTACTCTTTCCATCTGCTTAACACACTCTCCTCACTTGTGAGTATGTTTCACTCATTATCCTTTATCACCGTTACCTGCTGCACATCTTTCTCAGCTCGGTTCCTCTGTCTTGCCAGTTGGTACAGGTTCTTTCCTCCCTGTTTAGTGTCCAACCTTTCATACAACTCTCCATATGTCTTATCCTTAGCCTTCTCCAGCTCTCTCTTTGCCATGCACCTCATCTCCTTATACTCCTGTCTATTTTATTCATCTCTTTGACAATCCCACTGCTTCTTCGCCAGCCTCTTCCTCTGTATACTCTCCTGTAATTCCTCATTCCACTACCAGGTCTCCTTGACCTCCTTCCTCTGTCCAGATGTCACACCAAGCACTTTTCTAGCTGTCTCCCTTACCAGTTCTGCTGTAGTTACCCAGCTATTTGGTAACTCTTTACTAGCCCCCAGTGCCTGTCTTAACTCTTCTCTGAACTCCACCTCACAATCACCCTTTTTCAGCTTCCACCATTTAATCCTTGGCACTGCTCTCACACTCCTCCTCCTCTTCTTGATCACCAACATCATACTACAGACCACCATTCTATGCTGCCTAACTACACTTTCCCCTGTCACCACTTTACAGTCTCCAATCTCCTTCAGACTGGCCCTCCTGCATAGGATATAATCCACCTGTGTGCATCTTCCTCAACTCTTGTACATCAGCCTATGCTCCCCCCTCTTCTTAAAATACATATTCACCATAGCCATGCCCATCCTTTTTGCAAAATTCAGTACCATCTGACCTTCTGTATTCCTCTCCTTAACACCATACCTACCCATCACTTCCTCATCTCCTCTCCTCTGTTCCCTTCACTAACATGTCCATTGAAATCTGCTCCAATCACCAGTCTCTCACCCTAGGGTACACTCAACACCCTTCATCCAACTCACTCCAAATTTTTTCTTTCTCATCCATCGCACACCCAACTTGCGGAGAATATGCACTAACAACATTCATCATTACACCATCAATTTCCAGCTTCATAAACTTCACTCTATCCAACACTCTTTTCACCTCCAAAACACTCTTGGCATACTGTTCCTTTAGGATACCCCTACCTCATTTCTCCTGCCATCCACACCATGATAGAACAATTTGAACCCTCCTCCTATACACCTGGCCTTACTCCCCTTCCATCTGGTCTTTTGCACGCACAATATATCAACCTTCCTTCTCTCCATCGTATCAGCTAGCTCTCTCCCTATACCAGTCATACTGCCAACATTCAAAGATCCTACCCCCACTACTACACTCCTAACCTTCCTCTTCTCTTCCTGCCTTCAGGCATGCCTTCCTCCTCTTCTTCTCCTTTGGTCAACAGTAGCCCAATTTCCACCAGCACCCTGTTGGCTAACAGTACTAGTGGCAGTCGTTGTTAACCCGGGTCTCGACCAATCCAGTATGGAAATCTGTATTGTTGTCCGCATATGTCATTTTGCAGAGGTTTTACACCTGATGCCCTTCCTGGCATAACACTCCCCATTTATCCAGACTTGGGACCGGCATGAAGAAATGCACTGGCTCAATCATCCTCAGTGGGATCCGATAAATAAAAGCATTAATAAAGTCTTTACTTAAACATTCTGATTCGATGTTTTCTGGTTTCCTGTGAGCCTTTTTTACAGCTTTGTTTTTTTGGGTTCATTTTCTGTCTTCTGTTAGCTTGTTTGCCATGCAATGAAATGAAAACAAAATTCACCTCCTACAATAGTACCCCAATCATAACTGCAAGCTCCTTTACCGGAGGTATACCTGGTCTTAAAACATTCCGTAATGTACAGTCATAAGTATGGCATTATTTATCAAACTGTAATAATACAATTATTTACTATTACAGTTTCATAAAGAAGACCATAAACATAAAGACATTTGTTTACATTAAATAGTCTTGCTTCTCTCAGATTAAACGTACAACTTATTTACTGATTCATTGTCACATACAACTGAAGCACCCTGTTTATGATCACTCTCAATAGTCATTATCCAATAGTCTCTAATAAGGTTCATTTGAAAGAGAAATATGCCTAAAGAAAGTAAATAAATATTAAGTCCCTGGGAACCCCATTAGTAACCCTCACATCCCTTGGAACAATATTGCCTGTTCTTATGTTGTAAATATATCTCATAAGGCAATGTTTCTACTATGGATAATACAGGTTGGTGTGACAGAGCAAGATGCAGAGGACAGGAAGAAATGGAAACAGATGATCTGCTGTGGCGACCCCTAACGCGAACAGCCGAAAGAAGATGATGATGATGATGATCAAAAACAAAAGGTGATATAAAAAAATCAACAAATCCACAAAATACTGATTTACATCTGACTACATTGCAAAAACAAATTAACTTTTCAATTGTTTTTTTATACTACAGCCACCATCCACTGACACAACATCCTCATACATACGCTCCTCACACCACACCACACTGTACTGAACCTGTATTTCAAGCTTCACAAAAAGAGAAAAAAAAAAGCACCCATATAATTAAAACATGCACTTAATGTTTCTTGAGAGAGGGATTCTCTCCCGTATCACCTAATGCCACCCACACTTGTAACTTTTCTATACAAATTCTATGGTATCATGATTGAAGAAAAATAATCATGCCTTTTTAGGATATTGTATACCCATAGCATAAAAAGAGTAGTGCACAAAATTTACCACTTTATCCAAAGGCTATGATCCCACTAGTGCACACAAATAAACTTTTTTTAAATGATTTCCCATAAAGTACACAGGAGTGAAACATAAACATCATTCAGTAATAAAATCCATGGCTTACAATCACTTGTGCAGCTTACTTCAGTTTGAACCACAATTGCATGAGCCATGTCATGTCTCACTACTAAGTACAATGAGGTGAATACTTACATTATAGTGAGCTCTAGGTGGTCTGAGGTCAGCGTACTTCACAGAAAGTACAAGACTGATGTTATATTACCTGTCATTGGTCTGTCATTCTCTATGACTTTTGAGTGACAATAATAAAGCAAAAGAAATAATGAGGGTGGTTGACCCTTCACCATATGGAAGATATGGGGGCGACTTGCTTTACTGAAAAATGCTTTTTATTACTGTCCCATTTGATGACAAAAGATTGAGTTGAAGCACACGCATTACAATAATGTGTGTATTTGTGCTGTCATTTCTCACATGTTTTGATTGAAGTGCCAGGATGTGAGGCACTTTGATTCAGGCTGAAGTAGTCAATCTAAAATATATAATTCATAATTCATAGTAAAATAAAATATTTAGAAAATAAAAAGCACAATAATAAACCATTCTATGTTAACATACTTTGGAAATCCAGCTAATAGCCAGCTTTTAATCTGCGAATGCATATTATTTCTATCAAGGTCTGCTATTAGCACCTTTAATATTGAGCACTTTCTCAATGTCTGAACCCAGACTACTTTTTTTTTTTTTAATTTTTGCCTCTGTATATAAAAGACTGTCTGTTAAAATGGTTTGCCATAATCTCATGCAAGAGGAATAATTATATATAACATAGTCTTAGGTTGTGCTCCTAACTTCAAATGCAAAGAAGGAGCTTCATCTTGAATTAAGTAAAACATTCCTTTTTCGGTCAAATTTTATGTAAAAAATGATTTAAAAAATGAAAATCTAAAGAGAACTTCAAAGTCTGTTTAGGCCTAAAATTTTAACAACACTATATATATGTATATTTTGACAATACTTTGTCATTGTGATAAGAACTGAAACCTGCAATTTTAATGATATATTTTTATTTTCTGCCCGTATTATTGCCCCTTTTAATAATGGTTAGCGTGATGGCAGCTCCTCAGTATTCATTCGTGTTTTGATTGCTATATTCTGACTAGTTTGAAGTCCATTTTCAAGGGAAACCAGTCATAGTTTTTAGTGCTCACAAATGAAAAAAATTAGACCATGAATGCTCATTATTATTTAAAAGTATGTACAGTGACTGACAAGATTAATGAGCATGCCCATTTTAAATGGAGCATTACTAGCAGAAAAATAAGTCAAGACACAAAACCAAAAAAATGAGATTCATCCAGATTTCATGTTAGCAATATTGAGCACTTTCTCAATGTCTGTCTTGGTGGAAAGGATTTTAAACTTGTAATAATGCCTTCGGTTTGCCTGGAGATTTGTATTTATGTTAACAGTGATTGATGGATAGGAATTTGAACATATGTATTGACTTTATTCAGTTAATTAGAAAGCCTCATGTTAGCAGTGATTGGTGGACAGAAGTTTGAAATTCTGTACAAGAAGGATTGATTTTCTTATCAACATAAACTAATGGAGGCAGATTATGAGCTGCTATTTCATCTTATTATTATGACTTGATTTATACCTTATTGCTCAGTTGGACATAGGTTCATAGGTTCATAGGTGTGTACTAGGCTAATGGCCCTGGAGCTTTACAAGCCTAGCCCATAGAAGTGCCCCGGCATCATGCCACCTGACCTTAGTTCCCAGTGCCTCTGTCAAGTTAAGCCACTGGAGTGATCCCGGGGTGAATTTTCTATTTCCCATCCACTCACCAAGATTTCTGTTGAAAATGGCCAGTGAGGTGCTCTGCTTGACATGCATGGGAAGTTTGTTCCATAGCATGAGCAGTCTCTGGGTTATGAACCTGTCACTCCAACATGTTCTGTTGATTGTGGTAATGAGGTTGAGGTCTCTGGACCATGTGGTGCGGAGGGATTGGGATTTCTTTATATGTAGCATTTTTAATAATGCTGGGTCAGACATGGCTTTGTAAGTCAAGCAGAGATTGCCTCTTAGACAATATGAGACAGAGAATAGCTGGAGTTCTTTTTAGTCTTTCCATATAGGACAAATGTTTAAGGCCTAGGATCCTCTTTGTGAGGTACTTTTGTGGCCTCTCCAGTTGTTGCAGGTGTTTAGTGAGGTATATGCCAAATGGGGCATTATACTCTCTGATTGGTCTAATGAGGGAAGAGTAGAGAGAGACAATGACCTGTTTCTTCCTGGATACAAAACCCTTAGTTATGAGATGTGCCACATAGAAGGACTTTCTGACCACAGTGGCAATGCAGTGGTCAAAAGAGAGGTTGCTGTCAACCTGTGTTCCCAGATCTCTTATAACACCTTCTGTGTTCAGTGGACTACCATTGATGTAGAAATTCATGGGAACTGGGTTTTTCTCAAAGGGGATGATGATGGCCTTTGTGTAGGATGTCAACATCACTCAGGAAGTTAATAATAGCTCCCATCTTGCAATCGTCTGCAAACTTTGTCAGCCAGAGTCCCTTTGTGTTGGCCTGGACTTCAGAGAAGTAGATACCAAACAGGAGAGGACCCAGGACTGAACCCTGTGGGACTCCACTCATGACTGGTTAGCAGTCTGACTTGGAGACAGCGACTTTCACACTGTGGGTTCTACCTGTGAGCCAGTATGCAACCCACCTAGTGATATAGGGATTGATGCCTAGCTTAGTGAGTTTTTCTATGATTCCTGAGAGGGAAATGGTATCAAAGGCCTTGGCCAGATTAAGGTAGGCTATATGAACCACCTTGCTTTCATCCACAGCTCTGGTGACTAACTCAAAGAAGTTGACCAAGTTGAGCAGGCATGATCTACCCTTCACAAAACCAAACTGTGTGGGATCGAGAGTTTGGAGATTCCCTATCTCCTTGTTTATTAGGTCCATGATGATGTGTTCTATAGCTTTGCATATCCGATTTGTCAGGCTAATGGGGCAATAGTTCCCAGGGTCTGTAGTCACTCCTCCTTTGTGGAGAGGGATGACTGTAGGAGTGTGCCATTTGGTAGGGACAAAGCCAGAGGTGAGACTGTGATTGAATAGGGCACACAGGTGAGGTACCAGTTCACTCTTTAGTTCATGTAGAACACAGCCAGAGATATTGTCAGGTCCCATAGAAGCTGTATTCTTGGCCTTGAACAGTGCTGTTTTAACATTTGCAGCAGTAATACTGTGTGCCTGACAATCTACTGGTATTGTGACTGGTCTCTTGGGGGGGGGGGTAAAGTTGGCACTGACTCTGTCGGCCAGTATATAGGCAATATCTGTTGCCTCTGCATAGGAGGTACCATTGTGCAATAGCTCAGAGCAAATCTGGGTATTGCTGTGGAGATTTTTTACATAACTATAGAAGGCCTTGCAGTTGTCATTACTATCTGCTGCAATTCTGTTTTCATAGCTAGCTTTAGAGGATTTGATGAGGGAGCTCAAATTTTTGTTGATGCTAATAAGGGAGTTTTTCAGTCTTGGGACTTCAACTTATTCCGCATCAATTTCCTCCTTCTGTTGTAGAGTTTGTTTATGGCAGGGGACCACCAGATTGGCTTCCTTTTTTGTGGAGGAGAGCATCTTGGCTCTGTTGGGTATGGCGAGATCCATGCATTTGTGTATGTGTTCGTACATTGCATTGGTGTATGATTTGGCAGTCATGCAACTGATCTCCATTTTCATGGGTCCCGTGAAGGTAGCCACCTCTGTTTTTAGGAGCCCAGAGTTTGCTTTGGAGAAGTTTTTCATGGTGGTTACCTTTACAGGGGGTGGCGGTGGGAGGGATGTGGATTTCCAAAGTGTTTAGTTTGTGGTCGGATCTAACCAGGGAGGAGTTGACTATTGATGTAGAGCAACGGTCGCCCATATTAGTAATGAAAAGGTCAAGTATGTTGCTACCTCTAGTTGGGGGTAAGAACAAGCTGGTCCAAAGCATTGGAATTAATGAATTCCAGGAAACGTTGGGCAAGTGTATTGGTACATAAGTAGTTTTCCCCATTTAATGGAGGGGTAGTTGAAGTCACCCAGTATGAGAGTGTTAGGTTGGGCCCTAATATTCTCCAGGGTGCTCAGGAACATGGAGTGTGAGTCTTGGGACATGGTTGGGGCTCTATAGCAGGCTACAACCTGAATTGCTGTCTTACCCAATGTTAGTTGGACCTGAAGTATCTCAGATGCATTATGTTGGGCTACCAGCCTAGAGGGATACGCTTCTTTATGAATATGGAAACACCACTGCCTTTGGAGCTTTGGTCCAAGTTCTGGGGCCAAAAGGTGTGGAATGAGTTATAGCCTGGTAGTGCAGGGGTGCTTTCTGCTGCCTTTAACCAGGTCTCTGTTATGGCACAGATGTCAATGTTCTCCATTTTAAGGAGTGCTTCGAACGAGTGCATTTTGAGATTTAGACTTCTAGTGTTGAGCATGACCCTCAGATTGCATTTGTTTGTAGCTGTTATAGTGGTGATTTGGTCTTTGGAACACCACCTAAAAAAGGCACTGTAGGGGTGGCATGAACCTTGGCTAATATCCGGCAGCCCAGGGGTGACAGATGCATGTCATCTCTGGCAAAGCATCGAGATCTGCCAATCATGTCATCCCAGGTAGACAGATACTAGATCCCCTTAGAATGACACCAGAAACTTAGCCAATTGTTGGAATCAATCATTTTCTGCTTGTACTATGGTATCATTCTGGGTGATGGTAGGATGCTGCTTAGGGCTAGTGCATACCCGCCTGGGCTACATAATCCGAGAACTTCTCCATGTCTCTTTTCATGTAGTTCAGGGAGGTATGTCTCAGGTCATTCACACCCACATGTACAATGACAGAGTCATATTTGTACCTGTTGTTGATGACCTGAGTGCATGAGTTATGTGGCAGATCCTGGAACCTGACAGGCAGCTGACTGTTACTTTCTCCTTATTCAACCTAATGGGTGGGATATCAGTGTGCCTCACTATTGAGTCACCTATGACTAGTGTGTTGGGCATGCTGTTTTGCCTTAGGGGCTTTGGTTGAGTGGCACACTGTTTATGAGAGTTGTGGAGAGTTATGTGTCTCGTGATTAGTGTTGTGTTGTGGTGGTCGAGTGCACTTCTGCCTTGGAGGTCTCTTCTGTTTGGGTAGATTTTTATTGAGATCCTCCATGAAGGTGGGTGTGCAGTTTGTGATTTTATGTGAAGGCAGTGCTGGTGTGTGTTCTGGAGGGCTATGTGTTCCATGTGGTGTGGTGCAAGTGTTGACCTTCTCCTCTTGACCAGCTATTCCAGTCTTAGCTGTAGAGTGCGTGGCTTCCAGTTTGGCTATATAAGTGCATCTCTCACAAGTCTGAGTGTTGGTAGGTAAGAGGAGAGGGTTGTCAGTATACATGAGGCAATTACTACATTGCCTCAGGATGCCCAGGTTCACCAGTTTAATAGGAGAAAGCACAGGGAACTAGCCTTTAGACTTGCCTGGAGGGGTGGGCATTAATAATGTTTATTGCTGGTAGCACTTTTGTGTGCTACAATAATTGCTACAAGAAGTCCGGTAAAGTGCTAGACTAATAAGCTGGTAAAAATGCAGGAGAGGAGAGAACTAGTAGATCTAAGGGAAAATTTGAAGAGCAGACTTTGGCACCACTCAGAAGCTTGCAAACAGTCCTGGATACAGCAAATCTGTATCTGGACTAGACTAGTTACAGGAAAGGCGGGAAACAAGCGCAAACGTTGGCTTTTAAACTAGAAAGTTGAAAGAGATGGAAAAACTGCCCAAACAGCCAATAAACTACAATTTCTGGGCCAGAAACCTCTCCTGTTGTGGTAGATAGGCTACCTAGTGCTTACCACTCCCACTGATAAGCTAGAAGGCTTCCCTTCAACACAGAAAGGCTTGGTGGGCTCAGAAGCTTACATACAGTTCTGGATACAGCAAATCTGTATCTGGACTAGACTAGTTACAGAAAAGACGGGAAAAGCACAAATGTGGGCAAGTTAAAAGAGATGAAAAACTGCCCAAATGACCAATATAGTACAATTTCTGGGCCAGAAACCACTCCTCTTGTGGTAGATAGGCTATCTAGTGTTTTTCACTCCCACTGATAAGCTAGAAGGTTTCCCTCCAACACAGAAAGACTTGGGGGGCTCAAAAGCTTACAAACAGTTCTGGATACAGCAAATCTGTGTCTGGACTAGACTAGTCACGAGAAAGGCAGGAAACAAGCTTTGAATTTCTTTTCTCATATTTTGGAAAAAAATGCACATGGTTGCAGCCAAAGAAAAAGTATCAGTTGTAAGACATTGATTAAGAATTTGTGCAATGGACTTGGCAATGATAGAGATGGTCATTTTTTAGAACTCTTTGTAAAGGATATTGTTCTTCATGGGAGTACAGATATGAGGTTTGTTCTCTGACAGGGAGGGATAGAATTCAAGGTGTTAATAGGTGTTTCAAAAGTTGTTGTGAGAATGTTGGTAAAACTTAGTTGTGGGATGCTGTATTGACAAGATATGTTGTTTAAATTAATTTAGCAAACAGCGTTACAAGAATCAACATACCTGGAAGAGTTACAGAAGTTTCAGTGATTCAAATTTTCAGACTTAGTGCCTTAAAAGGCCATCACAGGGTCTGCCACCCTTTAGTCTTAAAAGATTCCAAAGAATCCAAACTTCTCAGACTCAGAGGAAGTAAATATCATGACCTTTCTGTTCTATTATGGAAGGTAGAAGTAAGAAAATGTGAATCTAGACAGATAATCATCAATTTATTTACATTTCTAGTCTCCCTATTAAGAGCATTAAAAGAAACCCAAAGAGTAGCACCAGATAAATACTTATGCTTACTCTTGTAAATAGATTTAGCGTCCCCTTACAAGTCTATAAGTAATGGGGTCCAATGAAAAAAAAAGTCTGTGCATATAATCCTAATGCCTTACAACATATTTTTGTTTTCTAAAAGTTCTTTGAATTATTTCAAGTCTGTTAATAGACTGATAGTTATAAATGCAAGCAAAAGCCCCATATTCAATTAATGGTCATATTATAGATATAAAAACTGAGAGTAATACCACAGTTTCTATACTCAACATAAATTTAACTCATTGTAGCATTTCCTTATCATCTCCAGTAAATGGGGATGAAGTGAAAATATTCCCCTCTAAATGTAGATCTCTAATGTGCTCTAGTTTTTCCAAAATGTAATTATTAATACCATAATCATAACAATTATTTTGATTACCATAGTGAATGAAGTTTGATTTATAGGTGTTAAAGTTCACATTGCATGACTTAACCCAAAAACAAACTCATCCAATATATTTTAAGAGATGTAGCTAAGCCATGTTTGTAACAACAGCCCCAATATTCATACAATCTGCAGCTTTAATTAGACCAATTTCCCCTACAAAAGGAGTCTGATGTGAAAAAAATAAATAAGATGGGACCCTCGACTGACCTCTGGAGAAATCCAGCAGAAATGTTAACACATACTCTGAGTAATTCTCCATAATTCTTACTCTATACTGTCTATAACTAAATCAGTCAAATATTCACTTCTTTTGTAGATAATTCTGTTATTTGTAAATATTAATATAAGCCACAGGCTTGTTCTCTAAAATGTAAGAAAATTGTGTTAAATGTTGAACGTCAAAAATGGAACAACAGTGCACTCTGCTGGAAGAAAGCTGATAAGTCAAGCATTGTATGACTGTTTGATCTCAAACTCGGAGCCATGATTTCTGGACCAGCAGATTCTTTCTATTGTTTTGAGACCAGAGTTAATTGCTAGATTTTACATATATAATGTCTTTAATTGCTGTGGTTTCCTGACCAGGTGCAATATCAAAGATATGTTGAACTCAGAGTTTATGTTGGTCTGGGAACCAGAGAAGAATGATGTAATCTAAAATAATTCAGCAGTGATGTATTATCAATTTAAAAGACTGTCTCAGAGAGAAAGAGCATTTTGGATTTGGTTTAAAGCTGACAACAACTCACCAGTACTTTGCTTTTGCTCTATACATAAGTTTATTTAGAACTGTAAAAAACAACAAAAAAGCGGAAGCAGGCTGGTAAATAACGGCACGGACTATTTATTACTGTAAGCGCTTTCAGCCAAGCAGATGCTCAGCCTTCATCAGACATAAAACAATTACCACAGCTCTCTATTTATATAAACACAGCACCTTATTTAGTAATTAATTAATTAACCAATCAAAGTAATAAATCAATAAAAAATATATAAAAAATACTACACCATAACCATTCTCAGAAAGTAAAAAGCTAGATTATGTGAAAAAACACACCATTTCACAATCATTCTTTCAAATGCAAAGAAAAAATATATAACATATTAATTTCCTAAAAAACTAGTCATAAAATAGACCATATTAACTGAACTAAAACAAATAGATTGCAAAGAAGTATGATACGAATGCTTCAAGGTTTTAACATTACAAGCACAACTATTTAAAAGGGGACATCTCACTATAAATTAATACAGGTAGTTATAAGAAATAGTACAAAACCATCAACTTAAAATTTATCTAAGAAGAGCTTTTAGTTTAAGAATGCACTTGATAGAAGCATAATCATTCAACCCTGGGGGGAGATGTGCACATGTTCTAATCTGCCAAAATAATTCTTGCTCTTCTAAATGCAACTGCCAAGGGCCTCCCCTTATATCATTTTTAATCTGATAAACTACACTGAATACGAAACAGTGATCAGGGTATTCTAAAATATGCCTGGCAAGTGCGTTTGTCAAGTCCTTCCTACCTATGGCATAAAGATGTTTGTAAACTCTTTTCTTTATTTTCCTCTCAGTTTTGCCTATATAGAAGGAAGGACATTTCTCACATACAGCCACGTATACATCTCCCTTTGTGACACAGTTATAATTTTCATTAATGAAATAATTGTTCCTATTAACATAAACTTTATTACCAGGGTGAATAAATTTGCATTGAGGGCACATACCACATTTTCGCATTCCCACTACTTTATCTTTAGATTTACCAGTGGCTGTTTCAACAAGATTTTTAAGGTTAGTACCCCTTCTGTATGTAAATTTTGGATGTGTGCCTAAAACTTTAGCTAGAGCTCTATCTTCTGAGATGATGCTCCAATTCTTAGCTACTATTTCCCTAATAATTTTATAGTCCACACTACCACACTATATGTGAACAAAAAATTAATACTAGAGTATACAGAGGAACTCATCTTGGTGGTGTCCTTACTTGATCTACCCATCATGCCACCACCCAACAGAGGCAAGAAATATCCATTATTCCTTTTAACCTGCACTTCCTGCATCATCCCTTTTATTAGACTATCAGGATACCCTCGACTTAAAAACATTTTTCCGATGTTGTCACATTCCTTAATGAAATCAATCTCATCTGAGATCATTCTGGCAGCCCTAACAAATTGCCCTTTTACTACACTTCTTTTATGATGGAAGGGATGACAACTGGTAAAATGTAGATAACTATTTGAATAAGTTGGCTTTCTGTAAATTAAGGATTTAAATTTGTTATTAACTTTATCTTTACAGATTTTTACATCTAAAAAGTTCATTTCATCCACTCCTATAGAATAAGTAAACTCTAGAAAATCAGTCATTCTAGAGATACTATCTATAAAGTCTGTAATCAGGTTTTGAGGACCTTTCCAGATGAAACACGTCATCTTGGTATCTAGTATACCAAGTGACATGTTGTTGATACAATTCATTATTGAACAGCCAGTTACGTTCCCAAAACGCCATGACGCTGTTAGCAAAACTGCACCCACAGGGTGACCCCATGGCAATCCCAGTGTTTTGGAGAAAAAACTGGTCCTTAAACACCAAAAAGTTATTTGATAATACCAAATCTAATAGGGTCTCAACTATGTACATCTGAACATTGGTAGCATTTTTAGCCAACATGAAATTCCTTGTCCAGTCAATACCTAATTGATGAGGAATGACTGTATAAAGATCTTTCACATCTACTACTAAAAAGACAACATCCAAATTGAACTCAATTTTATTAAAGTTCTCCAGAAAATCCCAGGAATCTTTACAAATCTGAGATTCCCCTTGGATGTATGGTTTGAGAATGCCATTGACATATTTGGCACAAGCATAAGTAATAGATCCTCTTCCATCCACTATAGGCCTTAATGGAGGATCCTTAAAATTTTTATGAATTTTAGGTGTGCCAAAAATAGTGGGAATCTTTGGTGCTGGCATAGACAAAAAATAAAAAATATTACAGTCAATGCTACCTTCTAAAAATAGATCATCCAAAACACCTCTAATTTTCTTATAGGCTGCATGAATTTCATTCAAACTAGATCTCAAATAAGTATCAGACTGTAGATGGTTTAACATCTTATTTTCATAAAGGTATTCATCCATGAAAACCAGACCTCCTCCCTTGTCTGGCTTCATGACTCTAACCTTACATTCATTAAGAAGTGAAATAAAATCTAACTCATGCTTAGATATATTACTTCTCATGCTCCAACACTGTATATTGTTGTTAAGTCTAGCCCTTAAATCAATATCACATAACTTTTCAAAAGTATTCAACCCACAATGTAAAGGTGGGTTGAAAACACTTGACACTCTAAAAGAATCGAGAAGTGCAGGTGTATTCCCTAAAGAAACCACCAAATTCAACTTCCGAACATACAATTTAAAGTCTATGAGTGTTTTAACAAGTTCACCCCTTCTATCTGGAATGAACGAAAGTCCTTTTGAAAAAAAGTCAATCAGGGATTGTTCAACAGTTAGTACGGTATAATTATATATCTTAAAGTCACCATGTTGACATATAAGAATCTCAGGTCCTGTCTCTGAAGGGAGTGTCATCTCCTCCGTTGATTCCCTTTTCAATTTCTCTGTGCTTGTCCCCTGTTGTTCGATAGGGTTATGTTGTTGACTGGCCTGTTCCTGCCCCTGGAAAAACCCTGATCACTTTCAGCATGTTCTTGATTTTGATTCTGACCTTGTCCATTGCTATTATTATTACTATTGTTATTATTTTGGCCCCTAATACGTTCACTTCTACGAACTGGTGTTTGCTCTTGGTTGATATTAATGTCAGGCGTAGTAACTTAACATCTTCACCTCCCTTAAGTAAGTTATATCCCACTAAAGGAGGAGGGGGATAAGCCTTGTTATTTTAACATTACAAACACTACTATTTAAAGGGGACATCTCACTATAAATTAATACAGGTAGTTATAAGAAATAGTTATATCCCACTAAAGGAGGAGGGGGATAAGCCTTGTTATTTTAACATTACAAACACTACTATTTAAAGGGGACATCTCACTATAAATTAATACAGGTAGTTATAAGAAATAGTACAAAACCATCAACTTAAAATTAAGATTAATTTTAAGTTGATGGTTTTGTACTATTTCTTATAAATACTTTAAATAGCAGTGTTTGTAATGTTAAAACCTTGAAGCATTCGTATCATACTTGTTTGCAATCTATTTGTTTTAGTTCAGTTAATATGGTCTATTTTATGACTAGTTTTTTAGGAAATTAATATGTTATATATTTTTTCTTTGCATTTGAAAGAATGATTGTGAAATGGTGTATTTTTTCACATAATCTAGCTTTTTACTTTCTGAGAATGGTTATGGTGTAGTATTTTTTATATATTTTTTATTGATTTATTACTTTGATTGGTTAATTAATTAATTACTAAATAAGGTGCTGTGTTTATATAAATATAGAGCTGTAGTAATTGTTTTATGTCTGATGAAGGCTGAGCATCTGCTTGGTTGAAAGCGCTTACAGTAATAAATAGCCCGTGCCATTTTTTACCAGCCTACTTCCGCTTTTTTGTTGTTTTACCATGTTTTAATTATTGTTGTATTTTTTGAGCATGTTTGTTTTCTATTTGGGATGGCTAGTGGAAATGCAGATGCTGGTATGCAGAGCGGGCATAATAGGACTAATTCACAGCCGTTATTCTCACAGGATATGGAGCGAGAACCTAACTCAATGGGCAACTCAGAGGAAGCGAATGCTTTGGGTAATTTGACTGCTTTAGTTAACCTCCTGTTAACTAGAGTTGAGGTTTTATCACAAAAGGTGGAATCAAACAATAATAGGAACCATACTGATACAGTAGTGGTTTCCAGAGGGAACACTGATACTTCCGCTGTTCCTGTTGTGCATCTGGGGAACCAGTCTACTTCTCAGTTGGCAAACAACGCTAACGTTTCTTTTGGGCAGCCTGATGCTAGCGGTAACAAGAGGAGGCGTAGTGGAGATGTTATTCACGAACAAGTGAGTGAACTGCCTGAACAGGTTAATGGAATGCAGCTGCCATACCATCAATGGCCAATTTTTTGGGTAAAAAAGATTTTTTTTGGATCATCTAATGACTCAGAGGAAGAACTATGAACAGTGAACGTTCGGTGAGTAATTTTGTAGACAGATGAAATATCTTTGACCAAAAACTCTTTTGTTGTAAGAAATTGCAATTGGAAGTTGCTTACCTGCAGGAATGTGTTACGAAAAAAGTAGTTCCTAAGGGTTTACGCCAGTGGCATTATCCTGCAGGTTTGATTAGCAATTCTTTATACCATCAAGAACTGATAACCCTATTTTATAAACAGGGTTTTGAATTTTTGCTTTCATTAATTAATTTTTATGGATCAGAGATTATAGGCCTTAAAGAGGAACTTGAAGTTTTGGAGACTAGTTTGGTACAAGATAATGACTTTTTAAGATACAAATATGATTATCTGAGAATTTTCTCAAGTATTGAAGCATCTATTTCTAAACTTGTACTTAACAAAAAACGTAAAATAGATAGAGATCTTTCGGATTATGCAAATAACAAGGCCTATCTCCCTCCCCCTTTAGTGGGATATAACTTACTTAAGGGAGGTGAAGATGTTAATGCAGTTACTACGCCTGACATTAATATCAACCAAAAGCAAACACCATTTCGTAGAAGTGAATGTATTAGGGGCCAAAATAATAACAATAGTAATAATAATAGCAATGGACAAGGTCAGAATCAAAATCAAGAACATGCTGAAAGTGATCAGGGTTTTCCCAGGGGCAGGAACAGGCCGGTCAACAACAACACCTGATCGAACAACAGGGGACAAGCACAGAGAAAGAGAAAAGGGAATCAATGGAGGAGATGACACTCCCTTCAGAGACAGGACCTGAGATTCTTATATGTCAACATGGTGACTTTAAGATATATGATTATACCGTACTAACTGTTGAACAATCCCTGATTGACTTTTTTTCAAAAGGACTTTCGTTCATTCCAGATAGAAGGGGTGAACTTGTTAAAACACTCATAGACTTTAAATTGTATGTTCGAAAGTTGAATTTGGTGGTTTCTTTAGGGAATACACCTGCACTTCTCAATTCTTTTAGAGTGTCAAGTGTTTTCAACCCACCTTTACATTGTGGGTTGAATACTTTTGAAAAGTTATGTGATATTGATTTAAGGGCTAGACTTAACAACAATATACAGTGTTGGAGCATGAGAAGTAATATATCTAAACATGAGTTAGATTTTATTTCACTGCTTAATGAATGTAATGTTAGAGTCATGAAACCAGACAAGGGAGGAGGTCTGGTTTTCATGAACGAATACCTTTATGAAAATAAGATGCTAAACCATCTACAGTCTGATACTTATTTGAGATCTAGTTTGAATGAAATTCATGCAGCCTATAAGAAAATTAGGGGTGTTTTGGATGATCTATTTTTAGAAGGTAGCATTGACTGTAATATTTTTCATTTTTTGTCTATGCCAGCACCAAAGATTTCCCACTATTTTTGGCACACCTAAAATTCATAAAAATTTAAAGGATCCTCCATTAAGGCCTATAGTGGACGGAAGAGGATCTATTACTTATGCTTGTACCAAATATGTCGATGGCATTCTCAAACCATACATCCAAGGGGAATCTCAGATTTGTAAAGATTCCTGGGATTTTCTGGAGAACTTTAATAAAATTGAGTTCAATTTGGATGTTGTCTTTTTAGTAGTAGATGTGAAAGATCTTTATTCCTCATCAATTAGGTATTGACTGGACAAGGAATTTCATGTTGGCTAAAAATGCTACCAATGTACAGATGTACATAGTTGAGACCCTATTAGATCTGGTATTATCAAATAACTTTTTGGTGTTTAAGGACCAGTTTTTTCTCCAAAACACTGGGATTGCCATGGGGTCACCCTGTGGGTGCAGTTTTGCTAACAGCGTCATGGCGTTTTGGGAACGTAACTGGCTGTTCAATAATGAATTGTATCAACAACATGTCACTTGGTATACTAGATACCAAGATGACATGTGTTTCATCTGGAAAGGTCCTCAAAACCTGATTCCAGACTTTATAGATAGTATCTCTAGAATGACTGATTTTCTAGAGTTTACTTATTCTATAGGAGTGGATGAAATGAACTTTTTAGATGTAAAAATCTGTAAAGATAAAGTTAATAACAAATTTAAATCCTTAATTTACAGAAAGCCAACTTATTCAATTAGTTATCTTCATTTTACCAGTTGTCACCCCTTCCATCAAAAAAGAAGTGTAGTAAAAGGGCAATTTGTCAGGGCTGCCAGAATGATCTCAGATGAGATTGATTTCATTAAGGAATGTGACAACATCGGAAAAATGTTTTTAAGTCGAGGGTATCCTGATAGTCTAATAAAAGGGATGATGCAGGAAGTGCAGGTTAAAAGTAATAATGGATATTTTTTGCCTCTGTTGGGTGGTGGCATGATGGGTAGATCAAGTAAGGACACCACCAAGATGAGTTCCTTTGTATACTCTAGTATTAATTTTTTGTTCACATATAGTGTGGACTATAAAATTATTAGGGAAATAGTAGCTAAGAATTGGAGCATCATCTCAGAAGATAGAGCTCTAGGCACACATCCAAAATTTACATACAGAAGGGGTACTAACCTTAAAAATCTTGTTGAAACAGCCACTGGTAAATCTAAAGATAAAGTAGTGGGAATGCAAAAATGTGGTATGTGCCCTCAATGCAAATTTATTCACCCTGGTAATAAAGTTTATGTTAATAGGAAAAATTATTTCATTAATGAAAATTATAACTGTGACACAAAGGGAGTTGTATACGTGGCTCTATGTGAGAAATGTCCTTCCTTCTATATAGGCAAAACTGAGAGGAAAATAAAGGAAAGAGTTTACAAACATCTTTATGCCATTGGTAGGAAGGACTTAACAAATGCACTTGCCAGGCATATTTTAGAGTACCCTGATCACTGTTTCATTTTCAGTGTAGTTTATCAGATTAAAAATGATATAAGGGGAGGCCCTTGGCAGCTGCATTTAGAAGAGCAAGAATTATTTTGGCAGATTAGAACATGTGCACATCTCCCCCCAGGGTTGAATGATTATGCTTCTATCAAGTGCATTCTTAAACTAAAAGCTCTTCTTAGATAAATTTTAAGTTGATGGTTTTGTACTATTTCTTATAACTACCTGTATTAATTTATAGTGAGATGTCCCCTTTTAAATAGTAGTGTTTGTAATGTTAAAACCTTGAAGCATTCGTATCATACTTCTTTGCAATCTATTTGTTTTAGTTCAGTTAATATGGTCTATTTTATGACTAGTTTTTTAGGAGGAAATTAATATGTTATATATTTGTTCTTTGCATTTGAAAGAATGATTGTGAAATGGTGTGTTTTTTACATAATCTAGCTTTTTACTTTATGAGAATGGTTATGGTGTAGTATTTTTTATATATTTTTTATTGATTTATTACTTTGATTGGTTAATTAATTAATTACTAAATAAGGTGCTGTGTTTATATAAATAGAGAGCTGTGGTAATTGTTTTATGTCTGATGAAGGCTGAGCATCTGCTTGGCTGAAAGCGCTTACAGTAATAAATAGCCAGTGCCGTTTTTTACCAGCCTGCTTCCGCTTTTTTTTTTGTTGTTTTACCAAGTTTTAATTATTGTTGTATTTTTGAGTGAGTTTATTTAGAACTGTGATTGCTCTTAGGAAAAGATAGAAAATAGCAAGTTTAGTCTAGCTGTTTTCTATATTATGTCAGAACTATTCTACAGTATTATTTTAAGCATTTTCCTGTGATGTCTGAACTCTTGACTAGCACTTTGTAGTAAGAAGTATTGTCTTGTGTATTTATTATTTATTATTAAATATTTTAAACCTTTCAACTGTGGCTGTTTTGTGTAGAGATAATTTAAGCTCTAGAGTACATTGCATGTATATAGTGATACTGTACAAAGCCACTCCAATAAGCCTTAAAAGTTCTGGTCACACTTACTAACTGAATAATAATATTGTACAGTTAATAATTCAACACCCTTTGGTAACGGCCTATTTAGTAGCTCATATTAGGGGTTCTGGTGGCAGTGGATTACTACCTTATAGCCTGGACAGAAGGGGCACAGCTAGTGAACCTGTACCACCCTTCCCCAGGAGTGTCTGTGTGGTTGTATATAAATCATATCTCAAAGTGTGTGTGTGTGTGTGTGTGTGTGTGTGTGTGTGTGTGTGTGTGTGTGTGTGTGTGTGTGTGTGTGTATGAGCTACTTGGGCAGGGATATGAAGCACTGGTTGGACAGAGGGAGTGCTGGGAGGACTTGGCTTGGAACCCTGGCTAAGGACGCCACTCTATAGCTGTGCCAGTGTGGAGTCTGATTGGGGATCTGGAGAGAAAGGGGGAAACCAGCCCCAGACTGACTGTGATCTCTGTGTGCTCATAAGGGAAATTGTACTTTACTGTGTATTTGTTATCCTTCACAATGTGGATGCCCCTCACTGATGGTAGTGGTGAGTATTGAGGCTCCTTGATTACTGGGCCAGTACATGGGTGTCACAAACCAAAAGGCTCATAATTACACAAAGAGGAACTGTAGCAATTGTCTTCCAAGTCCAGATAAATTACATCCACAGGAAGACCCAAATCTACTTTATCCCAAACTTAATGATAGCAATTTAGTATATTAGTGAGGCAAGATTAGCTCCCAATAAATCCATGTTGATGGAAATCAATATATGTAGTGGTTCACTCATATAATAATTCTTTAACAACCCTTTCAAAACACTTGCATAAAATACAACTGGGAATTACAGGTCTATACTTATCAAGAGAATTTTCATTTCCACATTTTGGAATAAGCTCCACTGAAGCCTTTCTCTAAATATCAGGAGCATAATATTAAAAAAAAAATCCGTTGAACTAAAAAACAGTCATTGAATTATATTATCAACAATATTACTCAGAAAAGTAACCCTTAGGTTCATCAGGACTTGCTGCTGTAGATGCTTTAATAGCCCTAGCACCTTTTTCTAAATTATTCAGAGTAATATCCGGACATGGTTCTGTATCTTCAAATAAAATATCACATGGTACATTTGCAGTAGATAAGAGTGCTGAGAATTTTTCCATAATTACTGATACTGTTTGCATGGTCCGAGCAGTTGATTTGCTTCAGTAACAAGACAGTCATTTACAACTATACTAAGATACTATCAGTTCTTTTTATACTGCCTCGTGTTTAAAAAAAAGCCTTGTTGTTGTTGATACTATGAACTGTGAGCAATTTCTCATACTTACTATGAGCTCTTCATAAAGATTTCATGAGTTCTTTTTGACACTTACTAAAGTTAATCATAGTCGGGCTATACTTGTAGAGTCTCCCAAAAAAACTTCATAATCCTAAGTATTCCATATCTTTAGATGACCACCAAAGCCCACATTTTTCTTTTTTGGGAAAAAAGTAGTAACATATTTGTCTACATTTATGTAAATTGTTATGAAATAGTTTCCAGCAATCAGAAAATTGCAAATGATTAGTCTCATTTCCCACTTCCATTCCTTTAAAGTTGTATTAATTGTCAAAAGACCTGCTCTATAAAATGTTTTCTGCACTTTAAAAGATATGTCTGACCAAATGATAAAAACACAAATTCCCCAATCAAAACAGAGATGCTCAGAGCTACCATGTTCTGATTCAGCTGAACAGTAGGAGACATTTTCTTTCACCGATAACATATCTAGAATAGTATTTTCATAGTAGGTTTATAAACAGATAATACACAAGTTCATCTTTTCACCCAAAATACCTGAATATGATGTCCATCACACCAATTTATAGAAATTTCATTTAAATCCCCAGAAATAATTTCACATTCATCAACAAATAGGCCAGTTAAAGCTTTATTAAATCCACTTAACTCACTTTTATTTTGACTTGGGGATGGTAGAATAAATCAATCTTAATAGTAAACCACCTCCATTTTACATTAACATTAAAGAGTTCAGACTACAATCCTTAATAAATTAAAGAGAACTGAAATACATTTTAACATAGACACACCACTCTTCTTGTCCCTTCTATTACTGTTATAACCACAATACTCCAGTAATAATAAAGGCTTATTAACATTTAAATACCACGTCTCTGTTATCAAAACTACACCAATATACTCTTTAATGATACAAGCTTCAAAAATGTATGTTTATATTTATACTTCTAGCATTACTTATAAAAACTTCAAGGCACAGTCCTCTTTTCCTACACTAACCTGATCAGCTTTGTATCTCTAAAAAACAGCTTTTTATCATGTGAATTATTTTTTCCATTAATTCCATTTCCCATATGGCTTACATGGGGTTGGGGTGGATATAATGGTTAAGGTGTTTACCTCACAGATACAAGATACAAGGTTTAATTCTCACATTTAAAAAGGAAAAGGAAATTAGTTGACCTTAAAATAATGCACAATGTCTCTCAACTATCCAGATTTTTACAGAATGTCCAAATTTATGTCTCATATTTTTTACCTGTTCCTCATAAAATTTGTGGTTTTCTGGTAAATCCTCAATCACTGTGTTTCAGACTTCATATCCTTCAGGAAATGCATTTTAACACACATCCTTTTATTCTAGCAATGTTCTAAACTGATAAGAGCAATATTTAAAGTTTGTCCCTACCTCTGGGCCTTTGTTCCTCTGTTATTTTAGGCTGTGTCCAGATTATAGCACTAAGAGGTTGAGAGGTAGCTAGCCTAGTACTTACATATGAACCTATCTGTACAAAAATATTTTGGCTGCATTATCATATTCTCCCATACAGTCATTTCCTTATGTAGAACCCCCAAACACTCTCTACTAACAAGATTAGTAAGGATTCAAGATACATTTTTCAAGTGTAGATTAAATCTTGGTCAGGGAATGACATCCATCATTATCAGTCTGAACCCTTCCGGTTTACACAGTCTGATAATCCCTTTTACTGAGTTTAAGCAGACATTGGTCCTCCCAACATCATTAGTATCCCTGATTATTATTATCAAACCATACTTTGAACAACCTAAAGTAAGTTACTGTAATGCAGAGTAGGTGCCTTTCTTTCTAATTCATGGAAGAGAATTCAAAGTTAGTTTTTCCCTGCTGATTCCAGTAAACAATTTTAATGCCTCTAAGCATTAAGTCACCTAAAACAAATCTTGATTTTTACTAATTAGACATGGTTGTTCCAACAGAAGCAAACATCTTTTCAGCAGTTTGAGAGACATGAGAAGTTTGACCTTCCTTAATACTACAGGATCCAGGGATACAGGGCTTTTCTTCACCTTTTCTCCACCACTTCAAATTATCTATAGCATCAATTTGTGATTTCCTCATCATTCAGCAGTGCTCCTAGAAGCCTTAAAATAAGTTTTATTACCCACAATATCAAAACTAATCTTCCTTATCTCATTTTCAGACTGAGACAAGTTACAGTGTATCTAATGAACAGTCATACAATTTTCCCATTCATCTGCCAGGGAAATCTCTACTGCATTCTTAGTATTTAAATTACCCAGACCTGTTGCTGTATTAGATTGATAACAATCAGTGGGATAATGCCTGCTTTATAAGAATTGTTAGACTTAGAAAAGTCATTACTCTATACTTCGTTATCCATAGGAATTTTAACTGAAATACATAATTTCCACTACCCCCTTGTATGCCATTATCCAGCAAAAGAATGATTTCAACAATATGGTGAATTTGCCTAGAAAAATCTAGATTAACCAATTCACAGGCTACATTTTCAGACCATATACCAGTTTTTCCAACTTTATCCCATACTTAGCATACTAAACAAGTTGTGCAAAAGCTCATAGCCACCGCCTAACCTTCAGTAGAGGTGCTGTACCATTAACATCATTTGCAAAATGTTGAAAATGCTGTGGTTATTAAATCATCCGGTTAGGTCTTGTCAATTTCATTCATTATGTCTTCCAAAAATATTAATAAAATGCAATCTCTTTACTTCACTAAACTGGGCCCTTCTAATCCTTTCACTCCTAATGCACTTAACAAGCAAGAAAGTAAAGACAGGCCAAGTAGCTTTGGATTTATTGGACTACAAAAACCTGCCTGCTCATCAACAGTACAAGTTAAATACACAAGTTCACCATATCCACTTGTGCAGCTTCCATGAGCCACTCCCCAGAGCTATCAATGCCTACTCTGTAAACCTTGGTCTCAACAACACAGAAAAGAGTAAGCAAAATAGTAGGAAATTATCACCCTAGTCTTTAAAAAGATGAAAGAGATAATAAAGCCATTGCCTGTAGTGTTCAACAAACCTGCTTAGCTTCAGAAGGAAGGAATATCACTTGTCAATAGCAGAAGTTAAATGCACAAATTCACCCTCTCCAATAGGTGTAGCTACCCACTGGAACTCTCCCAAAGATGTTGTATGGATGGACCATAAACCCTTGTCTCTATGAAATGGAAATGCACAAATTCACCCTATTCAATAGTTGTACATACCCACAGCAACTCTCCCAAAGTTGTTGTATGGACGTGCCATCAACCCTGGTCTCAATAAAAGGGAAAAGAGTCAAAAACATAAGGAAATCATCACCCTAATCGTTAAAAAAGTCTGAGGGGAGAAAAAAGCACTGTAATACTCCTCACACTCACCCAGCTTTGTAAGTTACTTTAAAATCCTTTAGGTTTTCCAGAAGATCCTTGGATGACTAAGGAGGATTCTTTTTTTTCTTAATGAATGTGATCATGTCAGTATTAACTGAAATCCTGCAAGACACTATGAGGTTCAGAAAATATTGTTGTTTGTTTGACTTACTAATATTCATCTTCCACATTTTCCAAACTAAATCAATTTTTCTAAGTTGCGCCTTTGGCAGAGCAATTACCCAGGGGTATATGACATTTTAAGCCTTCTAAGCCATCATTAGATGAACCTCTGCTTTATGGGCATATGCACATTGTAAAAGCAAGACTAGGTCATGGGTAGACAATATTCACTATATATAGGACTCTGATCTTTTAGCTCTACCACTAAAATGCTTATAAGAGAGTCTGGAAACAAATGTCCAGTGATTAGAGGACAGCAAAATGATAACTGAGGACACTTGATAGCATTTAATTGGTATGAAATGTACTGGCAATTGTAAGAATAATGAGGTGAAGATGAAATATGTTAACAATATAGGGAACTGGCCTCATGGAAGCATTGACTAATTAGTTAAGACTGTTAAGATAGAAACATCTTTATAGTTGTGACATAATGAGACATAAACAATCAACGTTGAGATCTACAACCAGAATTGTTATTCCTGGATGACAGTTATCTGCAATGTGTTCCTCAAACAATGTAATTTAAAAGGTTGTAGGTATAAAAAGTAAAGCTATATAATTCTTAACGTGTTTCCCGCCAGTAGTTACACTGTCAGATGGGAGTCTATTCATCAAAAATATTGCTATTTCCAGACTAGGCTTGGCTTGATAGTATATCTTTCTCACTAACAAAATCCCTCTCTGCCATTATTGAATTTGGGCATGTTATCACAGAAGCAGATTTTGTTATGCCTGATAAAAGGGAAGCACCAATGTTCTTTTCTCATATAGGTACTTTTAAAATCTACTGTCTCTGGTTAGTGAGGTGGGACTGACATCTACTAATGTCTAGTTGTTATCGAGTCTATCAAGAGTATTTTCAGACTAGGGTAGTCTTGCTAGTGTATATCTCGGGTTTATATTAGAACATCGAAGTTTTAAAACTTTGAATGTTCTAATATCGACCCCTATTCAGTGAACGCTGAAAATAGTGAAGCTGCAGAACACCAAATTTCTTCCTAGGGAAGGAATTTGGCTGGCCATTTCTGTGGCTTCGCTATTTTCAGCACTGTGGTGGAAAGTTACGGGTCGGGATCAGGTAAGTGTGCAATTGTGTGGATGTGAGGGTTAGGGCACGGGTTAGGTGAGTTAGGGTGCGGGTCAGGTAAGTGTGCAATTGTGTGGACATCAGGGTTAGGGTGGGTTAGGTGAGTTAGGGTTAGGGCTCGGGTGAGGTGAGTGTGCGATAGTGACAGACCTTAGGGTTAGGGTTTGAGTTAAGGTAAGTGTATAGATAGTAGTGTTTGTACAGTTTAGTGTAGGGTTAGATGTAGGATTTTAAGTGTATGTGTGTGGATTGCTGCTTGTTTGGTGTGCTTGTATTGTGTGTATGTGTGTCGGAACAGCAAATTTTTTCCCTGGGAAAAAATTCGTTGTTCTGCATGTTCGATATTGTCAGCATTTGCTGAATAGGGGTCGATAGTAGACCATTCGGAGTTTTAAAACTTTGATGTTCTAATATAGACTCATATATCCCTCACTAACAAAATCCCGCCTCCACCATTACTGAATTTGGGTGTATTATCATCAAAGCAGATTTTATTATGCCTGATAGTAAACACCTATGTTCTTTTTCAGCTAAGTATTGTTAATGTATACTGTCTCTAGTCAGTAATGTGGAACTGACCTCTATTAATGTCTAGTTGTTATTGATTCTATCAAGGTTTACTGTAGAAATTCTTAAACTTTATGGTTGAAGAAATGTTACAGATGATATGAGGAGCGGCAGTCCTTTGGTTTAATTTAATGGTGTCAACTTTAGGTTTTTAACAGAAGCTATGTATGTTGAAGTACAGACTTTTTAGAAGAATCACAGAGGGTGAAAATGATTTTAATGTCTAGTTTGTGTTCTGAGATATGTTGCAGAGAAACATATATGACTTCTATTATAAAATGTCCCCCCTAAACTAATGGACTTATTTTGACTCATTCATGCTTACAATGCCAATTATGCCATTTGCTTTTTATGTCTACAGCTCTTGTTGGTCAGGCTATGTTCTGGCTTTTCTCTATTAGGTCTACAAAGCTTTAAGGGTAGATTAATGCAAAACTTTTGTTCCATTATAATTTGGTTGTTCTATTGCATTCACAGTGTTCAGTGTAATGATTAAACAGTGTATTAATGTATTTATTATTTATTTGCATGTATTAAACAGGTTAGAACTGTAATCCACATAATTTTCAGCCTTAAGCCAAGAGCATTGTCTGGTTAAGTCACTAGCTCTAAATAACACGGGTTACTATTAGAACAACAAAAAATTTAAATCCTGAATGCTCGGATGAGTGAAAATGCAGGTAATCGAAATCAATATTGTGAGATCGCAGTACAGTGAAGATCGGAAAATTTGCCCGTTCCTCACTGTAGTGCGATCTCGGAGTTGGAATATATTTTAAGGGGGAGGTGTGGGGGGCGCAACCCCCCACAATAGCGATTTCAGTTACCTGCATTTTTGCTAATCCGAGCATTCGAGATTTAAATTTTTTGTTGTTTTAATATGGACCCAATAACACCGTAGGCAAATAGATGTCAAGGCAATAAATGTCTCCATGACAGAAAGCAGCTCATTAACAGCTCGTGGCTTTAATATTTTGCAATGATCAGTTTAAATAGGAAAACAAATAACTTAACAAGTAAGGCAAAAGATGCTTTAATTATTCAATTGAAAAGATGCTTCTCACATGTACGTTTCCTTTGACTCTGAGCTCCAGTGAGTTGTTGCCCTGCCTTTTACTAGTGAAGGACTTGACTCCTCATTAACTGGTTGTTGGTAGGTGTTAGTGAGTATTTTATTTTTAATGCAATTGTTAACTAGGTAAATGAACTTTATGCAAGTGTCCCTTTTCAGGAGTGACCCAGGAGCATTGCATGGTTAAGTGACATGTTCTGAACCACCTGATAGGCAAATATAGGTGGAAGGAATCAAACTCTTTACCCAAAGCTACAGGAAGCAACTTGCTAACAACTTATAGTCTTAATCCTCTTTTGTAATAGTTAGATACTGAGTTGAAAGAGGATTTATGAGTAAAAGGAAGCAAAACATTGTCATTGGTAAGACTTACAAGATTTATACACTAGTATTTAAGACAGGTTCATAAAGAAATGGATAGGATGTTAAAGAAAAAGGTTTATTTCTATGGTTCATTATGCTGTAGAGTAAGCTGGTGCTTCATGCATGCTGCCAACTGAGATCTAAGTGATAAAATGAGTGATGGTTAAAGAAAAGGTAACCGTTGCATGTGAAGAAAATCATTGGCTGAAAGGGAATGACAAGTGAATGTAAAATATTTTAATATCATTCAAAGATGCAGCTTAGGGTGTTACAGGCAAGTTATTAGATTCAAAATTGATGGTTGCACATTAAGGAGCAGTTGTTAAATAAAAGGAATTATACAATGACCTCCATTAATATTCCAAAATATGCATGCTGATTGGCCAGCGTGCCTGTTGTAAATCCCACAATATACCAACGGAAAAATGTCCGGTCGCCAGGACTTTTTTCTATTGGTATAAAGTGTCCAAAACCTTCTTTTTTTAATAAATAAAAAAAAAAAAGAAAAAAACAGAGCAACAGAGACTTTATTTTCTCCATTGCTTCTGTTTCAAAGCATTGATATACTGGGTATGTGTAGGAACGCAAGTCCCATACACATGCGCAGTACATCAGCACAAGGAAGCAGTATACCACCACCGGCAGAAGAACAGTAATGCGCCATTATACAAAGACATTATTAAAGAAAAGTAAGTATTTTTTTTCTTAAATAATGTCATTGTATAATAGCAATAACTGACTCCGTGGTTGTGGTATATAGAAATTTACCCATGGTCGGCTTTATTTAATCACACCAACTGTGGGTAAATCTTCAATATACCACACCACGTCATCTGTTATTGCTTAAGTAACATGACATTCTAACACAAGATTCTAGACAGCAGCAGGGAGTATCACAGACTGATGGATATAAAGTAGAAGGAATAGTCTAGCTAAAGACTGAGTGTAAATATATAAGATTAATTAAACTGCTCAGTGATAACCGGCAATGAGATCAGTTATTGTAAATATGTGTTACAGCTGCAATAAAGAAGTGCACTGAAAGAGAGACAGAGACCAAACGGTACAATGTTTCTGAAAGTAAATTAATATTACTTGTCTGATACATGACATGAAAAAGCAAAGATGACTCAGACTGTAAAGAACTGTATGTGTAAATACTAGATGACAGTTGCAGTTAATGGTAGGTACCCATTCAAAGGAAAAAGACTCATAGCTCCCAAAGCAATATAGAAAAGGAGTTCAGATATTAAAATGTCTGACTTTATGAGAAACAAAAGTAATATAGGACAGCAAGGGTACATTTCATTGTCAAAACTGTACACAATGTCTAAATCATAGCAGTTGAGAGGTATGATTACTCATTCTGTCAATCCACTTTTGGCTTCTACCTGTGTTATTTCATAATCTATGCTGATGTTCTTCTTGCCTCTTTGTACACTGTCTCATTGTATCACTGCACTCCCCTTATATCTCCTGCATGTTCTTATTTTCTGGCCTAAAAAAGAAATATCACAGTCATATCCTGCAAGATTAGTCTTATGTTTTACACTTTTATATCTTCTTAAAATACTTGCCTATAGCCTTGTGTGCTATGTCACTGACTTAGTCCCATGGTAGGTTCACTCCATCAGTTTAGATTTATTCCACTATGTCATCTGTAACCTCATCTTCAGAATTCACTCTCCTAAAACACTGTACTGTTCATTTTGTCTTTATGTTCTTCTCCTTGTCTTCTTCTGCCGTGAATAGTACTGTACTAATAATTCTGTCGCTTCTAGTGCAGTATTGTACCAGCTGTCTGAACAGACCTTGGTCCAAGAATTCCATTGCGGCCTACTTCCTGTTTTTTCTTAATCTCATAATCTCCCATTCTACTTATGGCAGGTTCAGAATCCCAACAAATGTAACCCTCTTCTTCCAATCCTACTCCCTTTTCCCTCCTCTGTGTTTTCTCATCTTTTAATTATGTGTCTGGTGTCTGGAAACTTTGAGTATACATCAATCCAGTAGCACGTCCTTATCTTCGGCATTAAATGCCCAAGATGATTACACTATGTTTACCTTTGCTGGCTCTTTTGCCTCTTCCAATGAATGCAGTTCCTATTGTTCTCAGACTGTGTATTTGACATGCTTCGTTATTTAATCCACTAGTCTCCACTATGAACCCCTCAGACAGTCTTAAACAATCTATACATTATTACTCATATTGCAAAACAATACTACCCAGCTAAGCCTTAAGTCACCCTTGTTTGTTCCTCTGCTGTGTTCTGTGTTCATTTTCTGCTTCTCAATACTGCTTGACTACCTTCCTCCTCTATTCCTACTGTATCTTCTCTTCTCTTCCATCTTAGCTTAAATATTTGATCATTGAGACATACCTTTCCAACTTATCTCTGGGCTCAGCCTTTCCTTCTGGGCTAAGATATTATCAGCTCATGAAATACATCAAGACTATTGATCAGGTCTTCCATGTCCTTGTAACATGCCAAAGGCCATCTACCTTGTGCATTGCTACTATCAGTCTTTATTCTTCCTAATCCAAACCTTCCTTTGTTTGCAGGCTGCTGTTACATGCAACACTTCAGAAATGCTACCACCTGCTCCATATCCTGGAAAATGTCTGCCATCTCCTCAGCACTGCTTGCAACATCTTGATCTCTCTCTGTTTTGGATCATTGTTACCTGCATGACATGCAATACACTTCCACTTCAGCAATCTTGGTGGCAGCCTTGGCCATTTCTTTCAATGTCTAATGAAGCTTAAGTTACAAGACTTGTTTCATAGGTTCATAGATAAGTAGTAGGCTAACTGTCCTTGTTGGCCATTTATGCCTAGCCAGTTTCCCTTTTTGTGCTCAAAATAAACTGCCCATTTGGTTATAGATTGGCCTTACCAATTCCATGGTCAATAATTATATTTTACCCAAAAGAATAACTGGGACCATACCATAGATAATTTGAGGGGACCCATGCATGGGATAAAGCATTTAGGAGCTGCCTCTGACCATTAGAAGTGCAGGGGGCATTCCTGGGGTAAATTTTCTGTTTTCCATCCCTAGATCTATGTTCTGCTTGACAGGACTGACGTTTGTTTTATTTGGATGGGAAGTCTGTTCTAGAGGTTTCCTTTGTGAGATATACCTATCCCTCCAAACTGTTCTGTTGATATTGCAGAAGAGGTTTAGATCCTTAGACTGACCATTTATGATGCCACTTGATTTACTGATGTGCAGTAAATCCATCAGTAATGGGTTGGAGGATGCCTTTGATGGTAGACACAAGTCATGTTTTAGCAGGCTGTAGGATACTGAGTATAGTGACAGGGCTTTGGGTTAGTCCATGTAGGACATGTTATTTAGGCATGTTATCCTTTTAGTAAGGTATCTCTGTGGGCTTTCCAGTTGTTGCATGTATCAGGACAGATACATGCTAAAGGGGTCATTATATTCAATACTGGCTTAATGATGTCTGTGCAATATAGAAGGAGTTTCTTACAACAATTGACATATTCAAAAGTTAGGTCACTGTCCACCTAAGTTCCCAAGTTCCGAACAAGTAGGTGAACTTTTAGGGACATATTGTCTATGTTATAGTTCCCTGAGGTATATCACTTTTTAACTTTTTTTTTATGGCACCAGTTATTTATTTGGGACAAACCTTCCTGCAGGATTCATTTGGGGAATCAATAACTGTTCCTAGCGTGCAGTCATCTGCAAACCTAGTAAGCATACCTTATAACTTTGTTTTCCTGTTTTTCTTTTCAAGACTGTTAATCTCTTTGGTGATTGAGTTTCCACTTACCAAAACTCTTCTCTCCTCTTTGTGTCTAGTACTTTTGCCATTTTCTCTGCCAACTTTCTTAACTGTCTGTTTTGGTTATGCAGTTCCCTGCAATGCACTTGCTGCAGTTCTCATTCATCCTGCTCCCTTCCTTAAAGTCCTGTTTATTGGTCTCCACTTCTCATGTCTTCTCATGTTATTCTCCTCATTGCCCTCCTTCTCCCACTTCTCTTTCCTCATTGCCTTCCTCCCTACCTCTTCCTATTTCTTCGTTCTTTGTTCAGTCAGCATAGAAGGCTTTGCTTTTTTGACCCCTTTGCCCTCTATCCCTCTTATCTGGCTGACCATACTTTCCTGGACATTTCATTTTGTTCTTTTCATGGTATTGCCTTCTGCAACATCTCTTCTGTTTGCATGTCCTTTAAAAGTTGCTATTGCAGTTTTCTCATGCCTTTCCATCTTGGCTTCCATCTGCCTGTCATAACCTTCCTGGCTTCCTCATAATCCTTCTCCTGCCTACATTTTGTTCACTGCACCACATGCCTGTACTTCTCTGACTACTTCTGTTGGTATCCTCCTACATTCTGTCTGTTTCCTTCTTACATCATCATCATCACATCTCTGCTCGTCTCATTCTAACATCATCACATCTCTGCCTGTCTCCTGGCTTTCTGTTTCCATTCATCTTCAGTCCCTCTCATTCCTTTCTCAACTAACTAGCAAACCCATTAATGCCTTTATCATCCATACTCTGCCTCTGAAACTCATCTCTTTCAGACCCCAATCTTATGCTCTTCAGTACTGACTAACCCAGATCCCCAATCCATGCATTAAGTACCCCACCCACCTGTCACTCATCTCTCATCTAGAGTATGCTGTTTCTTTCATCCTCTCCTGCTCTTGAATCCTTTTCTTTTCACTTTATATTTTTTCTGTTTTCCTTATATAACCAGTCAGTTGCCCTCCTCTATTTCAAGTGCTCTTACTGAACTGTATAGAAAACACCAAAGAAATGGAAGGCTAATGGGTACCTGTACCCTAAATGTCCATTGCAATCCTTTGTAAACAATAAAACAATAAATTTCCAAAACAATAATGCTTCTTTTGTGCATTTAAAACAAGGTCCGTGGTGAAGGTCTTAGAGTAGGCAACCATTGATTATGATCTAGTTATGCATAGGAGGTTGAATGAAATTTAGTTAGCATAAGATCCAGGTAAATCACCAAATAATTTTAAAAACACAACAGAAACCTAAACAGGCAGAAAAAAACAGAAATTGTCTATCATCAGCACGTAAGTAAATCTTAACATGTTCTTTTCTAAGGATGAGCCACCATAAGCTCTTTCCTAGGCCTCAGGTGATCATGCAGCAGGATATATATATTAGGCAATTTATGCCTAAGTTTCAATAATTAATACTTAAATAAAATAAGGATTATTTTTATGTCTTAATTGATCCCTTCAAAATTATAGAAATGCAAAAGTAATGTTAGTTAGTGGTCCAACAGTTAGCATACTTGCAGAAGGCTGTGATTTCTATTCCCAGACCAGGTAGATAGATCTATGTCCTTGCAGTGTTGCATAAAGAGGTGTGTGAAGATAGGTGAAGGCTGCCAGCCTAGCCAGATAGAATTTGGTAGATAATTCTGACATTTGTAAATATTAATGTAAACCACAGGCTTGTTCTCTTAAATATGAAAAGACTGTATTGGATATTGAACTGCAAAAATGTAACAGTGCACTCTGCTATAATAAAGCTAAGTCAAGCATTTTATGATGGTCTGATGTCAAAATTCAGAGACGATGTGTCTGGCTGAAAGAATTCTGGCTATTGTTTTAAGACCACAGTTAATGGCTAGACTTTGCATGTATAAATGTCCTTTATTGTTCTGATTTCTGCCTAGGTGTAAAGAATGTAAATGTAGTTTCTGTTAGCCTGGGAACACTGGGGAAGTGTGAAGAATGATGTCATGTAAAGCAGCTCTGTGTTATTAATTTAAAGACAGCGAATAAGAGAGCTCAGAGCATTTTGTCTTGAGAACATCCAACATCACCAGCATTGCTTTGCTCTATATGTAAGTTATTTAGAATTGAGTTTTCTCTTAGATATAGCTAGGAAATAGGATGATGAGACTAGTTTGTTTTTCTGTGATGCCAGAACGTTTGCTACTGTATTATTTTAAGTATATCTCTGTGATATCATAACTCTTTTTTTAAACATGTTTATTGGTTTTAACATATCAGTAAAACAGTAATTTATACAAGCAGTTAACAGATAAGAAATTTTAACATTCATAAAACAACTAAAGTATTTACAAAGACATCCACAATGAATTACATCATGTAACATAATTATAATACATTATAAAGGTTCCAAGTCTTTTTTTAACAAACTGTGTAAAGTATCCCACATATTATAGCTGGTTGTTTTCCTAGAAGTTCTTGATTTAATAGCCTTTAGTTCCATTTGACATACCTCTATTAAAATATTTTTAAACTCATTAAAAGAAGGAGGGGTATCTGAGATCCAATTTCTAGTTATAATCGTTCTAGCCACTGCTAGAATTGACCATAGTAAGGGAAGTTTAACCTTTTTAACACATTTGGGTATGGGAGTATTGAAGAGGATTAGTGATTTAGATATTGTAAATTTATCTGTAAAAAGAGCTTATAGAAAATTGTTAATTGATGCCCAATATTCCTTCAGTTTTATACAATCATGGAACATATGTGCCCAGTTAGCATTATCTCTGAAGTACATCTCTTACATATGTTAACTTTTTTATTAATTTTGCTCATTATTGTAGAAGGACCTGTGCATGAATTTCCAGGCATAAAGTTTCCATTTAACTGAGGAAGTTGTTTTAGAAGCTGATTCCAGTATATGAATTTTATCTTGTTGTTTTGGAGGTTCTCTGTTAATGGATTTGAAATAATTCCAGTAATTTTCTGGACAGTTGAAGTTTCATCTCTAATAATTTTGTGTATGTGAGAAAGTTTGCCTTTATCTGTTGTAAATTTAGTATCATGCAATCTATCTGCATTTGGACAGATTCTTTAGTTATTGGTGTTATTAAATCTAGTTTATTAGAGAGATATTGTCTAAAAGCCTGGATCTCTAACCAACAAGTTTCATCCAAATCAAATTCTTGAATTAAAAAATCTAGGTTTTTAACTTTATTATCCTGCATCTGATACCAGTACATTTATTTATTCTGCCTGAATAGTAAAATTTTATCAGGGTTAGATGATAAGAGTATACCTTGTGTATATGTTATGGGAAATAAAATCAAGATACATTCCTTATATTTGGGATGTTTATATATATATAAAATTACGGAAAGTAATAATATTTATTGGATAACTTGATGTGTGTCTCGGTGTTATGGGTACACTGCAAAATTCTTTGAGTATCCATAATATGGGATTATTTATAATAATATTTTTATGTGGTTAGTGGTATATAGGTTAGTTATACGCCAATTAATTCCCAATATTTTTTCCATTTTGCAACATATGAATTATCTATTAGTAGAGATATAGTTTTGATAACAGAGGAGATAGAGTATAGATCAAAGTCAGGAAAGGCTATACCTCCTTGGGACCAATTATTGAGGTGTGTCTTTAATGCCAGGCTAGGTCTATGAGGTGCCAAGAAGAATTTCAACATTAATGAGTTTAATTTTTTAATGATTGTCTTGGTAGGTGGGAGTAATATTGATTGTATTATATATAGCATCTTCGGAAATATAATCATTTTTATAATTGCAAGTCTTTCCTCCATGGAGAAAAGGAAATTTTTCCAACTTTTAAACAGAGTTTGTATGTTTTCAAGACATTTACTGTAGTTATGTTGAATGATAGATTTGATAATTCTTGCTAAAATAATTCCTAGATAAGTTATATGATCTGAATTGGGTATATATTTATGATAAGCTTTTTTAAGAATATTTTTCCCTAACTGTATTGGCAACATCTTTGTTTTTTCTTCATTAAATGTCAGACCTGAGATTTTCTTAAAGTCTGCCATTGTGTTAAATAAAGTCTGTATAGAAGATTTGTTTCCTGCTGATGTAATTAGTACATCATCAGCAAAAAGCTGAATTTTAGATACTGTATTCTCATTTATTTTAAATCCATGTATATCATTGTTGTTTCTAATTAAATTACCCCAGGGCTCCATTACTAAGGTAAATAATAAAGGGGAGAGTGGACACCCTTATTTAGTACCTTTTAAATATGGGTATCTTATGAGAGACATATGTGCCAATTTTTATGTATGCCAGTGCTCCTTTATATAGATTTTCAATCAGATTTACAAATGCATCAGAGAAATTTGTACATCTCAGCAAGATAAACAAGTAGTCCCAGTTTACAGAGTCAAAGGCTGAGTTTATGTCAAGGCTTATTAGTGTCAGATCCTTCTTATTTTTGTGTAATCAATTAGAGTAAAGGTCCTTCTTATGTTGTTAAAAGTATTTCTATTTATAATAAAGCCTGTTTGATCTATGTCAATAATGTTTGGAAGAATTGTTTTTAATCTGTCAGCAAATATGTTCATAAACATCTTGTAGTCAACATTGAGCAGTGAGATGGGCCTATATGATGAGCATCTTGTTAAGTCTTTATTAGATTTCAGAACTGGTGAAACAAAAGTGTATTTCCAAGATGAGAGGAATAGTAGATCCAGTCTGAGCTTCCAGGAAAACATATGTATTAATGTATGTACATTTTTAGAGATTATTTTGTAACCCTCTGGTATTATACCGTCATTATCTGGTGCTTTGTTTAACTTGAGTTTGTTTATTTGAGTAATAATGTCTGTATATAAGATGCTCTTATCCAATAACTCAACCTGTTGTTTATTAAGTTTTTTGTCCATGTATGTGGTTATGAAGGTCTTTATTTTATCTTTTGGATCCATATTAACTCCATCATTATTAATTTTATGAAAGTAATCTTTAAACTCATCTAGAATTTCTGATAAATTAGAAAATTTTTTCCCAAGGAAAAACATCTCTTTGATATGATTTTGTTTGTTAAGTCTTTTTGTTTTATTTTTAAGTTTATTTAAATAAAAAACAAGTGGAAAAAGATTGTAGAAACAAAACCACTAATCCAATAAAACGATCATGTCAGCACACAGGTTGCAAGTCCATAAAACGTTTATTGTATAAATTCCACAAGCACTTTCACCCTAACTCAATTGTAGGGCTTTTTCAAGTGTAAAAACAGTGTAACTGTTCAATCAGCCATCTTTAAATAACTTTATTTTAAAAAAATTGTGGAATTTATACAATAAAAGTTTATTTAAATATTTGGGGTTTATTGAGTATGTTAGGAATTTATATTTCTCTAGGTTTATTTTGATTTTGTGATTTAAAATTTCTCTATATTCTCATTTAACTTATTTATTTCTTCTATAACTTTTTTATTTGTGACATCGTCTTTGTTGTTTAGCTTAAAAGTGTCTGTCTTATTTTGTATGTCTAGTAGATCTTTATCCCATGTTTTCTTTTTATTATTATACCATCTTATATTTTGCCCATATAGATACGATTTCAGAGCATCATATATATATATATATATATATATATATATATATATATATATATATATATATATATATTTATATATATATATTGAAATATCTGGTGTAGTGTTTATTTCTAAAAAGCTGTGTCACCCGCGGTGGTGATGCTGCGGTAGCGTTGTTGCCTAACACTAAGACACTGTCCGGTTCGATTCTCAGGTAGAGCATCTTCTGCATGGAGACATGCATGAATGGGTGTGCGTCAGGGCTGGTAACTCGGCATGTAGAAATCAGCTACCAATCATTAACGGACCAGAGTTCCACTGTGGTGACCCCTAACCGGGAAAAGCCGAAAGACACAGTTTGTGTCTTCTTATTTATAAATTCTTTGAAGTCTTTTAATTCAGCTAATTAGGCTGGAATTCTTCTAATTGGAATATTGTGTATTACATTTACAGCAAGTTCAAAAGTGATTGAATTATGGTCCGATATTGGGCAGGAAATGATCATAGATTTAGATAAATCTTTTACAAGTTGGTTAGAGATCAGAACTCTATCTATTCTAGACCTAGACTTGTGTCTGTTCGAAAAAAAGTATATGGTAGTGACTTAGTATCAGCTTGGTTATTAATGTCATTCAAATGATATAAGTTAATAAAGTCTTTTAGATGTTTTGTGCTAGCTGTAATTTTCCTCTTCCCAAGGGTAGTAGTACCAAATTCATATAGCGTCCAATTGAAAGCACCTGCTAATATGATGTCTCCTTTAGAGTGGAGTACAATTTGATTGAAATGTTTCACTGTGGTGATACCTATGCCTGGTATCCAATATATGTTGATAAATGTAAAAATCTTCCTATTAATCTGTGCTGTAACCATGCAGAATATTCCCTTGTCATCTTTGTATGTCTTAATAATTTTGGGGATAGGTACGGATTTGTTCCACAGGATAACTACCCCTCTTTTTTTCTGTGTATGTTCTAAGCTGACTAAGGTTATGTACTTGTTGCTTTCTACTTTATCTATATCTTTTTAAGGAGATGAGTTTCTTGAAGAAATATTAGGTTAGATCTATGCAGGTTAAGATATCTGAATAAACCTCTCCTCTTACATGGGTTGTTTAACCCATTAATGTTTAGGGAGATCCCTCTTAAGTTTACCATTTGACATATATAGCATAAGGTAAAATATGTTTAGTTTATCATTTTTTATATGGATTAGTAATCTATTCCCTCCTATAGATGCTAAATTAATCAAGGCTTTGACTTGTGAAGCTTCTATATGGACATGTGGATCTTTCATTTTTATTAGAAATGAAAATGTGAAGATATGATGTGGATGTCAGAACTGTAATCACACTATAACAATACTCAAATAAAATACTGTTAGGATTGAACTTCGCACCCAGCCTGGCGTTATAAACTCCATATTCAAGTAGTTACAACTACTCGAGTTACCTCTCTAACTATAACAGCAGAACTCTAGCTACCACCTAATGTCTATAAATACTAAAACTTTCAAAACCAAAGTTAAACTCATCCATTTTACTATGTATTATAAAAATAATATTCAGTTTATGCACTTATTTCTTAATATGTGTCAAGATTTCATTAAGGACTTCTTGATATCATACCTTTAGAACTAGAAAGAACAGTTTAAGCTAACAGCAAAAATGTATAAATCAGAATGATAGCTCACTGGAACTTTTCACTGGCTTGTTTGTATAAACATATATATGTATTTGAAATATAGATTTTAGCGAATACAGTTTATATAGACCATTAAATTCAACTTGAATATTCCAACTATTGTAAAGGATATGTATTTATGTCTAGAATAGCTTGTTAACAATAGAAACATTACAAAGTAAATTACACCTTTAGGAACATTTTAAAGGAATTAGAGTATAACAGGAGATCATTTTCTTAAGAAAGTAAATAAATCAAATCATGTGTATGATTAAAGCCAACTTAACCAACTATTAAGCAGAATTAAACATTTTTAACAAGATAAAAGAACATCTTTATATGTAACTCTTTTATTTAATAACCTAGTAATAACTGTAACACAACTAGGAAGGGAAGATGAGAAAAAATAAATAAATTAATTAATTAATAAATAATAATTATAGGTGCTTTGTGCATATTTAGCTTCCCTGGGCTTAGAAATATCTGTTTACTAATGGTTCTGTGACACAATAGATCAAATTATTCATTACAGTTGTTATGAAAATAGTAATGTTAATGATATAAACATATGCAGCTATAGAATATACATAAATCTATTATATGCTTATTCATAGAGCTATGATGAGAGAATTAATTATCAAAGCAAAAGCAGAATAGTAAAAACATTGCATTAATCAGAGGGAAGTCATGACATTATGCAGACAACAGTATGCAATAGCTTCATATAATGTATATATTACATACTAGCTTAAGAATGTATCAAATATCTCTACTTCTGAATTAAAAAAAGTTCAAAAGATAAGATTATCCTACAGCATTAGAAAGCAAAAGCATATTCTAGTATGTGCATTGAAACAACAATTGCAGTACTGCTTTTGAGTAAAGCACCTTTCAGAGCATTCTAACTAATATACTTCTGAATTCAGCTGCTACACATTTCTAAACTTCAGCATATGGTTTAAACAATAAAACAATACTTTAATATGTGATGTAGCCTTACTAAACACAAATTATATCAATAGAATGCTATTATAATGATAAAAACTCACATTTTGTGTTAAAAAGTCCATTTTCATCATATTTCCACATTTGCGACTGTTCTGCTTCCTGGAACTGGTTTACTTTACAGCATTATGTCATATATGAGTGAAATCCCAGGTCAAAGTTCATGATGGGTGCTTTCTTCTACTCTGATGAGCAGTTAGAAAATGAAGGTTTAGAAAATACCTCATGAGTGCTATTCTCAAGGTTGCCAGTGTCTGATGTTGTCTCCTGAGAGATTCCAGCGGGAATTTTGATGAAAGTAAGTGAAAACAACACATTTTGAATGTGATAAGGCTCTGTGTAGTGTAGAGACAGCTCGAGATATTCCACAAGCCTATGGAATCAAAGTCTCAGTAATATCAAGCCATAGGAAACCATTATAAGTCTATGTACAACACACATGAACTCCATATCATTTCCTAAGCTACACAGTGTTATAAGCACATACCAAAGCTATAAGGATAGAAATGTTTCCCCCCCAAAAAATACATATACTATATCATTCATCTACTACTTTATCAAGGTATAAAATATGTATATATATATATATATATATATATATATATATATATATATATATATAATCATTTATCTATTATTATATCTAGACATAAAATAATGCATTTATAATTATTTTGTTTAATCAGCCATTTATGCTTCATAGTCTGTTAGTTGTTGCAAAGAGTTTAAACTGTCTCAATTTTATGATGCTAAGTAGTTATAACTAAACAGTACTAAACATAGCAATATTTTTAATAGATTAAAGAGAAAAAAGAAATAATAAAAAAAATATTTTTTGGTAAAAATTAAATGAATATAACATAACTTTGATCTCACAGAGAGAGATTAGAAAAGCAACGCATATAATATGTATCAGGTTACTTGTTCCTTAGGGAAAAAATGTTAGTATAACAAGTTGCATATTTTGAGGACTTGAGAAGCTGTGTGCTGATCTTATGTTATATGTGGATTACTTGAGGGAACAAGGAAGTTTACACAAAAAATCAGAATGCTGTAAAGCAAGTCATTTATTTTTTAGTCTCTTTTGTTTGTCTGTTGTCTTCCAAGTTGTGCCAGATGCCAGTCTTTTTAACAAAGGACTAGCCCATTCCATTTCTTCCATCTTGTCCAATATTTTATGTTTTTTAATATAAGCCAAGGCAGTGTTTAAATCCTCAAACATTTTGGGACCATCAGGTAAGAAGATTTTTAGTCTGGAAGGGAACAAAAGATGAGTTTTCAGTTGTGCTTTTTTAGTTCTCTTATCAATGGCAAGAAGGTTTTCCTTTTAGATATCACCAGAGCGGAATAATCATTATCAAAGCGCACTACCGCATCATTGACTTTTATAGGTGCTTTTGCCCATGTTGAGTTTAACACCATCTCTTTATCAAAAGAAGATAAAAATGTTACTATAACTGATCTAGGAATGTTCTTGTTAGTGGCAGCGGAAGATAGACATCTATGGGCGCTCTCTCTATATCTAAAGAAAATGCCTCAGATAAATCTAGAGTTTTTGGTAGCCAGGTGTTTAAAAAAGTTATAATATTATTACCTTCTATGCCTTCTGGTAGCCCAAAAATCCTTATGTTATTATGTCGAGATCTGTTTTCCAAATCATCCAATTTAAACTGGAGATGAGCATTTTGTTTGAGTAGAAATTCATTGTTCATTTCCCCTTCTTTAATTCTACTGTCCATGTCATTGAGAGCATCCTCTATACCCGAAATCTGTGTTTTTTGTTGTTGCAAGTCTTCATGTAATAAATCCATTTGTTTGGTATTTTTTTCTTTGAAGTTATCTATTTTAGAATCAAATCTGTCTATTTTAGTTGTCAGTTCTTGCATATTTAGCAGTAATGCCTGGAGAGCTTTCTTAAGGGTAGAATCCTGGTTGTTAGCTTTACTGTAGCTCATTCTGAGGAGTTGAGATGAGTGAGAAATTTCCAAGAAGATTTCTGACAGGAAAATCAATCAAGTTTTCTTTCTTTTTTTTTGATATTATTGTAGAAAATGATATACCAAATGATTTTATGAAGAAATATATTCAATTAGACAAGTTTTGATGATAAATTTCCCTGTTTATGATATTGTCTTGCTGGAACTAAATAAATCTGGTGCTATCCTGTGTTCATCCTTGGCCACACCCCCCGATCTCTGAACTCTTGACTAGCACTGTGTAGTAAGAAGTATTGTCTTGTGTTTTTATTATTTATTATTAAATATTTTTAAACCTTTCAACTGTGGCTGTTTTATGTAGAGTTAATTTGAGCTCTAGAGTACATTGCATGTATATAGTGATACTGTACCAAGTCACTCTAATAAACCTTGACTGTTCAGTCACACTTACCATTTGGATAATAATATTGCACAATAATAATCGGACACCATTTCAGAAGGGCCTTTGAGTAGCTGATAGTGGGTGGTGGCAGCTGGTACTACCGTATAGTCTGGGTAAAAGGGGCACAGCTGGAGAACCTGTGCCAGCCTTCTCCAGGAGTATCTGTCTGGTTGTATATAACTCTTATTTCAAAGTGTGTGTGTGTGTGTGTGTGTGTGTGTGTGTGTGTGTGTGTGTGTGTGTGTGTGTGTGTGTCAGCTATGTGGGCAGGGATACGAAGCACTGGTTGGACAGAGAGTGTGCTGGACGTTTTAGCTTGCCCACTAGGCTGAGATCTGGACCCTATAGCTGTGCCACTGAGGAGTCTTATTGGGGACCCGGAAGAAAAGAGAGGGAGACCAGCCCCAGACTGACTGTGATCTCTGTGTGCTCTTAAGGGAACTTGTACTTTACTGTGTGTGTATTTATTATCCTTTCCCTATATGGATGCCCCTCACTGCTGTTAGTGGTGAGGACTGAGCCTCCTTGATTTGCTGGGCCAGTGCACAGGCGTCACAAGGTGTAGCACTCCTGAGTGTGACATCCTTTGGATGAGATGTTAAACTAAAGCTCTACTTGCTTGAATTGGTGGTAGTTCAGGTAGATGCAAAAGATCCCATGGTATCTATTGAAAATAGAAAAGGAAATTACCCAATGCTCTTGTCAAATTTCACCTAGCTGTATATAAAACATATTGGGTCTGTCCTGAAAAGAGGCTACAAGCTTTGTGTGATGAACCTGGTCAATAAAGACAAAATAAATAAAGATCAGTTTAGTAGCTAAAGCAAATATTAAATCAATATATATTTTTCAGTTAGAGAGTGGTGGAAAATAGCAAAAATGTCTTGCCAACTTTTTCATGTAAGGGATACACTTACATAATTATAATTATTATTGCCCCATGTAAATCTCCTGGAAAATTCCTCTCTCCTAGCCTTCACAACTATCTTCAACACCTTTAAACAGCTTATGCTTATGTCCCACATTTTGAACTGATTGGTTTCTTATCTGATCGATATTTGATTACTCAGTTATGAATACCTCTGGATTATGTTATGCTCTATGTTTGTTACTTAAATAATTTTGTTAGTTGTTTTTGTTAGCATATGTTTTTTCATGTCTACTTTATTTCTTAACTAGCTGTTACTAATTACTTTCTGTTACTGGAACTTTTCTCCCCAGGTCTCAGCTGAAAATTAGCTACTGGCCCAGTCGGACACTACTCAGTTAACAAATGTAAATAAATAAATTAATAAATAAATAAATAAAATAATTGTGCCAATGTGATTTGCCTAAATTATGGAGGAATTAGATTTTCATCTCTGTATGTAATACTACAGACATGCACACTGACTTTTTCTTGTATGGATAAGAAAGGTCTGAATTCACCAGACTCTGGATTCATAGGATAGTACTAGGCTAACTTCCCTTGGGGGCCATTTTAAGCCTAGCCATTTACTCCATGTGAGAGTCAAACCCTGCACCTTGTGTTTATAAGGCAAATACCTTAACCATTATGCTAACCTCCCACCCCAGTATTCTTAAAGTATCTCATTGTGTCTAATTATCCTTTATTTAATGCAGCATTTGCTAGACCAATAATCATATGGTTGAATATTATTTTGCATTTTTTTTCTATAGGAACACCATTGTTACTGCAGGAGTGATTCAGAAATACTGTTGTTAGCCTGGGAACATCTTAACTACACTAAAAGAGATGCAGAAACATTATTGTTACTATGGGGGTGGTACAGAAACATCACTGTTACCCTGGGCGACATCATAATTCCCAGGGGGAAGCAAATACCACTGTTACTCTAGGAGCAATACCAGAATACCATTTTCCCCTGAAGAGAGATAATCTGCTTGAAACATCTGCATCATCATAACATTTGATTGGAATGCAAATTAATTCATACTTATATCCCCTGGACAGCATGAACCATCTCAGAATTTTTGAAAACAGCAGTTATGCACAACTCTTGACTCATTATCCAACAAAACAAGTAACTTGTAGTTTTTTAATGCCAAACATGCAGAGTTAAATATGATTTTTATACTTCTTTACTCAGGTAATTACTATGAAACCTTCTTTATTTAAATGCATTTTATTTTTCTTAGCAGGCATCAAACATTTAGCTGTAAAACATTTTGATCTGTCTAGCATTTTATATGAAAATACTGCACTAACATGTATGGAGGCATTAACATACTATGCCAGAGTGCTAATGATTTCTTATCTCCATGCTGTACAAACACAAAAGAAAGCTAAAAACATTTGTTTAGAAACCTAGAAAGTTTTGCCTTGGTCTGGACCCACTGCCCGTTTATGTCTTTACTTGCAACATATGCAGTGGAGTTAATACAGTTAACTGTCTTGGCATAATTTTGTAATAGTATTTAACAATCCTGCACAGTTTGCCACAGTAACTACTGAATTGTCTGAATATGCTCTTTGACTCAATATAACCAAAACCATCTATCTTCTGACCCAGGAAAATATTATTTTCCAATAATATGCATCTACTTCTTTTTACTTGTAAGCCAATATTTTCCCACCAGGCTACTATATCATTCAAAACATGGAAATGTTCTTTTTTCTGTTGATTCATTAAAAAACTATCATCAAGACATATTGACAAATTTTTAAGCCATGTGATCAGGTTGATGCCATTTTCTGAAATGCAGCAGGTTAGAAGGAGGCCATGAAATGCCATCTTTCATATCTGAGATAACGCTTATGAATTATTATTGTCAATTATTTTGCTGAATGTTCATTAAAAATGAATGATTGAATGGCAGGACTCATGTTAAACTTTAGATATTGTTTATCATCATCTATCTTTACTAATAATATCCACTGTTATTTTCCTGTGCTCTTAAGTCTGTGATATAGTCACTTTTCAAACTTAAAGTAAAAAGCCAGTTTTGGCCAGTTGTGTGAGTTGAACTACTTGTGGTAATTATTCCAACCCCCCCCCCCTTGGTATTTCACATTACACAAGCAGTCAACTGTCTCAATCTTGGGGCTGATAGAAGCTTGAGCACAAAACATTTGGGCTGTATTTTTCATCCAGGAAAGTACATTTAAACTACATCTAAATAACGTGCGTACCTTACCATTTGAATGATTTATGTGCATTGTGTTTGCTCTTTATCTGACGTTAAAGCTATTCCTTTAAGGTATTTTTATAGTCTAGAGTACTTTCCAAGTGGTTTCTGTGCAGTGCTTAGGTTTTCTTAGTGGATCCTCATGTTATTGCATATTTACTAACTCTCATCTGAATTACTTCCTCACCTGGCCTCCCTTTTCTCATTTTGCTTTTAAACTTGGAGGCCTTTGAGCTGCCTGCCCCTACTGTATATCTGGCCTTGGAAGCTACTCCTAGTCTGATATTCTATATACTTGACCATAGAAGCTCATCCCAGTTCTATCTCCACTGCTCAGCTTACTGGTTATTGACAGAAGAAATTGGGAAGGCTCTCGTCTTAGACTGTTAATGTACTTTGAAATTGCCTTAAATTGTGTTGGTGTTCCTCATTGCTGGCTTGTCTACCTTTGGATCACCTTGCCATTACTTGTAGCTATTTGTTAGATTTATTTCAGGTATCTTTTCACTTGTGGCTGACTAAAGTGTGTGTTTTACATTACAAAGACTGTGAAAACACCAGAGTCATTGAAAAGATAGACAACACTGAGAATAGACTCAGGAGAAACAACAAAAGAATCTATGGCATCCCAGAGCAGATGGAGGGGACAATATGATTAATTTCCTGACTTCTTGGATTACTAAAATCCTAAAACTACCTGAAGCACTATCCTTCAGGATAGAAAGGACACACAGGTCTTTAACTACAACTTCTGTATCCAGTAAAAACAGCCATCCAAGATCTATTATTGTAAGATTTATCTCTACTCAGGACAAAGACCTTGTTTTAAGAACTGCCTGGCCCCTTGCTCCATTAAAAATTGGTGACCAAACTATCAGGTTTGACAATGATTTTTCACCCCTTGTAATATCCAAAAGAAAAGCTTGTGTCCCTCTAATAAAATCCTTAAAAAGGAAGGAATCAAAGCACAAACCATAATCCCAGCAAGAATAAGACTATCCCTGCCAGAAGGGGAAAAAAAAAACAAAAAAACTTTTGACTCTCTCTCAGAGAAGCATCCACATTTGTCCAAAAAAATAACCTTTTAGGTCAACTTGAACCCATGGTTTCTTCAGTGGACTTAAAAAGACAAGCTTTAAAAAATGACTGGACTATTAAAGAAAAGAAACCCAGAGACAAATGATTATACATAACTTCACATTTCATACAAATTTTTGTTTACTCCCTTCTTAATAATGTGGAATCATACACAGAAGGTAATTAGGGTTACCACCTGTCCCACTTTGCGAGGGACAGTCCCTCTTTGGGCAGTTGTGTCCTGCAAAAAATGTGAAAAAATGGCAAATGTCCTGAGATTTTAGGACAAAATTATTTTCTATATTTTATGTCATAGTTGCATCAAACAGTTATTCTGTATCTGAAACACCTAAATGTTATAAGAAACAGAATAAGGAACTAAAATGCTACAAGAATAGACTTTTATTCAGGCAAAAAACTGAAGTTCTGTCCTTTGTACTGGCCGTGGGTATGTTTTGCCCTGCAAAATTTGATGTTTGTAGCACAAATGTCCCACTTTGGGCATTTGGAAAGGTGGCAACCCTAAAGGTAATGTAACTTTTTTCTCTTCTATTATCTTTCCCACAACAATGATAACTTTATAAATAATATATATTATTCAAAACTCAAGTAAATCAAAATCTTATCTGACTGCAGGCTACTATTTCATACTTGTATCTCTTTATATACATGGCATGGCACTAGTGAAATGTTATCATTTCATATATTTATATATATTTCATTTATATCCTATACTTATTTCTGCATTTATGTGCTTTCCCTTTCTGTTTTAGTCCTAGTATCATAGTATTTAATCACTGCCTGAGACAGAAATGCTTACTGTGTTACTGTTAAGTAATTAAAAAGAAAATGGTGACATTTTATTATTATATATACCTTTACTACTTAACTGAGCTTATGCAATGTGTTCCATTTATCAAATATATCTTATAGCTGTGTATGGTTGGTGATTTGGAGCATTTAATTTAAATATTCATCATTTTACAAGTTATGCCTAAAAGCTACACTTCACTAGAAAATTCCCACCTACTTACTTTTTTGATGGAATTTTGACGACTTTTGTGAAAAGCTCAAGCTTCTAAAGGCTTTAGTTAGCTCACAGACTCATGAGAAACAATCTCTGCTGTCTTCCAGGAAGTAGGTGTGACCTCTTCACCTGTTTCTCTTCACTGAACTCTAACAACCAGTCATATTCAAGAATGATTGTTTGAACTGTGTTTTCATTCATTTAGCAATTATTTTTATATAAAAAGTCTTATAAGCATATGTTTTACTGTAAATAGTGATTTACTTAATCTGAATTATATATATATTTAAATAAGAATGTACTGGAACATTTTTCATCTAGATTTAATTGATCAGTATGTATAAGGCAACAAAGAACAAAGACTATGGTGTAGGTAAACCGGTCCTCCAAAAAATAGATCATACAATATCACAGTCAAAGGAGGCAGCGGAACACAGCAGTAAAATTCAATAATTGAATCCCAAAACAAACAGTAGAACAAACAGTAAGTGCTTTCACAGCAGCAGCTGCTTCATCAGACAAATAAAGATCCAAACTGTAGTACTTTTAAACAGCAAAGCAGCCAATTAGCATGCAAAAGCAATTAGGAATTAACAAGAGCCCTTAAAGCCACACCAAAAAAGCTAATTGTATAAACACAAAAACATTTCATTCATAAAAACATATAAAGCATTTCATTCAACAGCCAAAAAATGCAGCTCAAAACTCATTATATAAACATGAAAACATCTCATACATAAAAGCATACAGAACATTTCATTCATAAAAACATTATAAAAATACTGAACATAATTAATATCTATCTGGCTAAGGGCCTATTCATTAAAACTGGTTTACTAGAAAATGTATCTTTGAGGCCTTTCCCCATATTAGCTTTCATTCTAATAATCCAGTTAAATTCTTTGCTTTTGCCTTAGCTCTATGTGGGCCCCCCCTTATACCCACATTGACTGTTTCAAAACCATAAACCTAAAATTGTGTTGAGCACCTAGTAACATGATGTGCTTAGATAAAGCATTAGTCTCAGCTCTCCTGGAGATATCATATTGATGCTCCCTCATCCTGTCTCGTAGCCTGCGTGTTGTCATCCCAATGTAGAAACAGTAACAAACCGTGCAGTAGGCTAAATAAACTAGATTCACTGTGTTACAGTTAGCTCTGGCTCTGAAAAACATCTTTTTATGCATATCTAGATGTTCAAATGCAGCACTACTGTCAATCAAATACTCAGGTATCATCGAAAAACTCATCAGCTTGAATGTAAACCCATACATCACAAGATGGGTTGCAAACTGGCTAGCGACAGAACCCACTCCTCTCCTAGCCTTCACAACTATCTTCAACACCTTTAAACAGCTTATGCTTATGTCCCACATTTTGAACTGATTGGTTTCTTATCTGATCGATATTTGATTACTCAGTTATGAATACCTCTGGATTATGTTATGCTCTATGTTTGTTACTTAAATAATTTTGTTAGTTGTTTTTGTTAGCATATGTTTTTTCATGTCTACTTTATTTCTTAACTAGCTGTTACTAATTACTTTCTGTTACTGGAACTTTTCTCCCCAGGTCTCAGCTGAAAATTAGCTACTGGCCCAGTCGGACACTACTCAGTTAACAAATGTAAATAAATAAATTAATAAATAAATAAATAAAATAATTGTGCCAATGTGATTTGCCTAAATTATGGAGGAATTAGATTTTCATCTCTGTATGTAATACAACAGACATGCACACTGACTTTTTCTTGTATGGATAAGAAAGGTCTGAATTCACCAGACTCTGGATTCATAGGGTAGTACTAGGCTAACTTCCCTTGGGGGCCATTTTAAGCCTAGCCATTTACTCCATGTGAGAGTCAAACCCTGCACCTTGTGTTTATAAGGCAAATACCTTAACCATTATGCTAACCTCCCACCCCAGTATTCTTAAAGTATCTCATTGTGTCTAATTATCCTTTATTTAATGCAGCATTTGCTAGACCAATAATCATATGGTTGAATATTATTTTGCATTTTTTTTCTATAGGAACACCATTGTTACTGCAGGAGTGATTCAGAAATACTGTTGTTAGCCTGGGAACATCTTAACTACACTAAAAGAGATGCAGAAACATTATTGTTACTATGGGGGTGGTACAGAAACATCACTGTTACCCTGGGCGACATCATAATTCCCAGGGGGAAGCAAATACCACTGTTACTCTAGGAGCAATACCAGAATACCATTTTCCCTGAAGAGATAATCTGCTTGAAACATCTGCATCATCATAACATTTGATTGGAATGCAAATTAATTCATACTTATATCCCCTGGACAGCATGAACCATCTCAGAATTTTTGAAAACAGCAGTTATGCACAACTCTTGACTCATTATCCAACAAAACAAGTAACTTGTAGTTTTTTAATGCCAAACATGCAGAGTTAAATATGATTTTTATATACTTTACTCGTGGTATCAATATGAACCTTCTTTATTTGTAAATGGTTTTATTTTTTTCTAGCAGGCATCAAACATTGCTGTAAAAACATTTTGATCTGTTCAGCATTTTTTATATGAAAATATTGCACTAACATGTATGGAGAGTGTTATTAACACATTGCAGCCAGAGTGCTAATGATTTCTTTATCTCCATGTTGTACAAACACGTAAAAGAAAGCTAAAAACATTTCTGTTTAGAAACCCAGAAAGTTTTTGCCTTGGTCTGGACCCACTGCTCGTTTATGTCTTTACTTGCAACATATGCGTGGAGTTAATACAGTTAACCGTCTTGGCATACCAGGTCAGTATGCATCAATCCTGCACAGTTTGCCACAGTAACTACTGAATTAAGTCTGAATATGTTTCTTGACCAATATAACCAAAAACTTATCTATCTTTCTGACTCAGGAAAATATTATTTTCCAATAATATGCATCTACTTTTTATTTGTGTTTCTCAATATTTTCCCACCAGGCTACTATATTTGGTCTAAAATGTTTTGAAATGTTTGTTGATTCATTAAAAACCAATACTGCACAGTGGCTGATCGTACTCCTTAAGCTCAGTGACTGTTGGATGCCATTTTCTTGTGCCCAGCAGGTTAGAAAGGAGGCCGCCGAAATGCCATTTTTCATATCTGAGATAACGCTTATGAATTATTATTATTGTCAATTATTTTGTTGAATGTTCATTAAAAAAATGAATGATTGAATGGCAGGACCTATGTTAAACTTAGATATTGTTTATCAACATCTATCTTTACTAATAATATCCACTGTTATTTTCCCCAGTTTTAAGTCTGGTGATATATAGTCACTTTTCAAACTTAAAGTAAAAGCCAAGTTTTTGTTGTTGTGTGAGTTGAACTACTTTGTGGTACCTTTATTCAACCCCCTTGGTATTTCACATTACACAGCAACAACTGTCTCAATCTTAGTGGCTGATAGAAGCTTGGAGCATCAAAACATTTGGCTGTATTTTTCATCCAGGAAAGTACATTTAAACCATCTAAATAATCCTAGCATGGCATCATTTGAATGACGGTAATATTGTGTTTTTGTTTTTTATCTGATCGCTAAAGCTGTCTTTACAGATGTGATAGTTCAGGAGTAATTTCTCTCAAGTGCTTCTGTGCAGTGCCAGGGTTTTCTTAGTGGATCCCATGTTGTTGCATGCCCATTAACTCCCTCATCTGGACTACTTCCTCACCTGGCCTCCTTTTCTCATTTTGCTTTTTAAACCTGAGGCCTCGCGCCGTCTTTTCGTCCCCACTGTATATCTGGCCTCGGTGCCACTCCAGTTCAGAGTATTCTTACATTGACCACAGAAGCTCATCCCAGCCCCTAGGTTCCACCGCTCAGCTTACCGGTTACTGGACAGAAAGAAATTGGGAAGGCTCTTGTCTTAGACTGTTAATGTACTTTGAAATTGCCTTAAATTGTGTTGGTGTTCCTCATTGCTGGCTTGTCCTTTTTATCCTTCTTCTATTTGTAGAATTTCACTTTTCTCTGTCACTGAACCAACAACCAGTCATATTCAAGAATGATTGTTTGAACTGTGTTTTCATTCATTTAGCAATTATTTTTATATAAAAAGTCTTATAAGCATATGTTTTACTGTAAATAGTGATTTACTTAATCTGAATTACATATATATTTAAATAAGAATGTATTGGAACATTTTTCATCTAGATTTAATTGATCAGTATGTATAAGGCAACAAAGAACAAAGACTATGGTGTAGGTAAACCGGTCCTCCAAAAAATAAATCATACAATATCACAGTCAAAGGAGGCAGCGGAACACAGCAGTAAAATTCAAGAATTGAATCCCAAAACAAACAGTAGAACAAACAGTAAGTGCTTTCACAGCAGCAGCTGCTTCATCAGACAAATAAAGATCCAAGCTGTAGTACTTTTAAACAACAAAGCAGCCAATTAGCATGCAAAAGCAATTAGGAATTAACAAGAGCCCTTAAAACCACACCAAAAAATGCAGCTCAAAGCTAATTGTATAAACACAAAAACATTTCATTCATAAAAACATATAAAGCATTTCATTCAACAGCCAAAAAATGCAGCTCAAAACTCATTATATAAACATGAAAACATTTCATACATAAAAGCATACAGAACATTTCATTCATAAAAACATTATAAAAATACTGAACATAATTAATATCTATCTGGCTAAGGGCCTATTCATTAAAACTGGTTTACTAGAAAATGTATCTTTGAGGCCTTTCCCCATATTAGCTTTCATTCTAATAATCCAGTTAAATTCTTTGCTTTCTCCCTTAGTTCTATGTGCCCCCCCCTTATACCCACATTGACTGTTTCAAAAACCATAAACCTAAAATTGTGTTGAGCACCTAGTAACATGATGTGCTTAGATAAAGCATTAGTCTCAGCTCTCCTGGAGATATCATATTGATGCTCCCTCATCCTGTCTCGTAGCCTGCGTGTTGTCATCCCAATGTAGAAACAGTAACAAACCGTGCAGTAGGCTAAATAAACTAGATTCACTGTGTTACAGTTAGCTCTGGCTCTGAAAAACATCTTTTTATGCATATCTAGATGTTCAAATGCAGCACTACTGTCAATCAAATACTCAGGTATCATCGAAAAACTCATCAGCTTGAATGTAAACCCATACATCACAAGATGGGTTGCAAACTGGCTAAGCGACAGAACCCACAGGGTCAGAGTTGCTGGAGCCATGTCAGACTCAAAGCCTGTCACAAGTGGTGTCCCACAGGGCTCAGTCCTGGGTCCACTCTTGTTCGGCATCTACTTTTCTGAAGTACAAGCAAACACAGGAGGGTTATGGCTGACAAAGTTTGCAGATGACTGCAAACTGGGCGCCATAGTCGAAAACATCTGACACAGATATCCTCCAGAAGGGCCTCACAGAAATGGATAACAGGTGCCAGAGCCATGGCCTGAAGTTAAACGCCAAAATATGCATAGTCATACCCTTCGGGAAAAACAAGGTTACCCCTAGCTACCATATAGGTGACAATCCACTGAGCACAGAAAAAGTCATCAGGGATCTGGCGACCCAAGTTGACAGTAGTCTTTCGTTTGACACTCATGTTGCTAAAGTAGTTAGGAAAACCTTCTATATCGCCCACCTGATCATGAAGGGATTCACATCTAGATCAAGGAAGGTCATCGTGCCGCTGTACTCAGCACTCATTACACCTATGATTGTCGACAATGGCCCGTTCGGAATGTATCTGAGCAGACAGCTGATGCAGCTTGAAAGGCCCCCAAAGTTCCTCACCAAAAGGATAAAGGGTCTCAAAATATGTCTTATGCTCCCCGACTGAAAGAACTACAGCTTTATTCAGTCTCATACCGCTTGCTCAGAGGTGACCTGTGCCTGACATATAAGGCCATGTCAAACACAGATTTGATGAATATGCTTCACCTCAAAAATCTAGATCCCTCAGAACCACAAGGCGGAGACTTAAACCTTGACACGGTTATAAATAGAACGTGCTGGAGGGACAGATTCATCACCCAGAGACTCCTATGCTGTGGAACAAAATCCCGGTACATGTGAGGCAGAGCACCTCTGGCCTTGTTCAAGAGGAATCTTGACCAATGGATGGGAGATCAGATATACCCCAGGATTACTTCAGTGTCACTGCTTGACAGAGGCACAGCAAAATGATAGGCATAGTTTTTATTCAAACTAAAGGGGTGGCGAAAGCCACATAACTATGGGCTAGGCTTATAAATGCCCTTGGGCAGATAGCCTAGTATGAACCTATGAACCTATGAACCTATAAGTAGTTACATGCCCGACAAGGAAATGTACCAATATTTAGCTGTGTATCAGTACTGGAGTTAAGCGATTTGGATTTACATGGCCAATTTCTTAAGTGTCCCTCGTTGGTCTGAATATGCTCTTTGACTCAATATAACCAAAACCATCTATCTTCTGACCCAGGAAAATATTATTTTCCAATAATATGCATCTACTTCTTTTTACTTGTAAGCCAATATTTTCCCACCAGGCTACTATATCATTCAAAACATGGAAATGTTCTTTTTTCTGTTGATTCATTAAAAAACTATCATCAAGACATATTGACAAATTTTAAGCCATGTGATCAGGTTGATGCCATTTTCTGAAATGCAGCAGGTTAGAAGGAGGCCATGAAATGCCATTTTTCATATCTGAGATAACGCTTATGAATTATTATTGTCAATTATTTTGCTGAATGTTCATTAAAAATGAATGATTGAATGGCAGGACTCATGTTAAACTTTAGATATTGTTTATCATCATCTATCTTTACTAATAATATCCACTGTTATTTTCCTGTGCTCTTAAGTCTGTGATATAGTCACTTTTCAAACTTAAAGTAAAAGCCAGCTTTGGCTAGTTTTGTGGGCTGAACTACTTGTGGTAATTATTCCAACCTTGGTATTTCACATTACACAAGCAGTCAACTGTCTCAATCTTGGGGCTGATAGAAGCTTGAGCACAAAACATTTGGGCTGTATTTTTCATCCAGGAAAGTACATTTAAACTACATCTAAATAACGTGCGTACCTTACCATTTGAATGATTTATGTACATTGTGTTTGCTCTTTATCTGACGTTAAAGCTATTCCTTTAAGGTATTTTTATAGTCTAGAGTACTTTCCAAGTGGTTTCTGTGCAGTGCTTAGGTTTTCTTAGTGGATCCTCATGTTATTGCATATTTACTAACTCTCATCTGAATTACTTCCTCACCTGGCCTCCCTTTTCTCATTTTGCTTTTAAACTTGGAGGCCTTTGAGCTGCCTGCCCCTACTGTATATCTGGCCTTGGAAGCTACTCCTAGTCTGATATTCTATATACTTGACCATAGAAGCTCATCCCAGTTCTATCTCCACTGCTCAGCTTACTGGTTATTGACAGAAGAAATTGGGAAGGCTCTTGTCTTAGACTGTTAATGTACTTTGAAATTGCCTTAAATTGTGTTGGTGTTCCTCATTGCTGGCTTGTCTACCTTTGGATCACCTTGCCATTACTTGTAGCTATTTGTTAGATTTATTTCAGGCATCTTTTCACTTGTGGCTGACTAAAGTGTGTGTTTTACATTACAAAGACTGTGAAAACACCAGAGTCATTGAAAAGATAGACAACACTGAGAATAGACTCAGGAGAAACAACAAAAGAATCTATGGCATCCCAGAGCAGATGGAGGGGACAATATGATTAATTTCCTGACTTCTTTGATTACTAAAATCCTAAAACTACCTGAAGCACTATCCTTTAGGATAGAAAGGACACACAGGTCTTTAACTACAACTTCTGTATCCAGTAAAAACAGCCGTCCAAGATCTATTATTGTAAGATTTATCTCCACTCAAGACAAATACCTTGTTTTAAGAACTGCCTGGCCCCTTGCTCCATTAAACATTGGTGACCAAACTATCAGGTTTGACAATGATTTTTCACCCCTTGTAATATCCAAAAGAAGAGCTTGTGTCCCTCTAATAAAATCATTAAAAAGGAAGGAATCAAAGCACAAACCATAATCACAGCAAGAATAAGACTATCCCTGCCAGAAGGAAAGACAAAGTTTGACTCTCTTGAAGAAGCATCCACATTTGTCCAAAAAAATAACCTTTTAAGTCAACTTGAACCCATGGTTTCTTCAGTGGACTTAAAAAGACAAGCTTTAAAAAATGACTGGACTATTAAAGAAAAGAAACCCAGAGACAAATGATTATACATAACTTCACATTTCATACACATTTTTGTTTACTCCCTTCTTAATAATGTGGAATCATACACAGAAGGTAATTAGGGTTACCACCTGTCCTACTTTGCGAGGGACAGTCCCTCTTTGGGCAGTTGTGTCCTGCAAAAAATGTGAAAAAATGTCAAATGTCCTGAGATTTTAGGACAAAATTATTTTCTATATTTTATGTCATAGTTGCATCAAACAGTTATTCTGTATCTGAAACACCTAAATGTTATAAGAAACAGAATAAGGAACTAAAATGCTACAAGAATAGACTTTTATTCAGGCAAAAAACTGAAGTTCTGTCCTTTGTACTGGCCGTGGGTATGTTTTGCCCTGCAAAATCTGATGTTTGTAGCACAAATGTCCCACTTTGGGCATTTGGAAAGGTGGCAACCCAAAAGGTAATGTAACTTTTTTCTCTTCTATTATCTTTCCCACAACAATGATAACTTTATAAATAATATATATTATTCAAAACTCAAGTAAATCAAAATCTTATCTGACTGCAGACTACTATTTCATACTTGTATCTCTTTATATACATGGCATGACACTAGTGAAATGTTATCATTTCATATATTTATATATATTTCATTTATATCCTATACTTATTTCTGCATTTATGTGCTTTCCCTTTCTGTTTTAGTCCTAGTATCATAGTATTTAATCACTGCCTGAGACAGAAATGCTTACTGTGTTACTGTTAAGTAATTAAAAAGAAAGTGGTGACATTTTATTATTATATATACCTTTACTACTTAACTGAGCTTATGCAATGTGCTCCATTTATCAAATATATCTTATAGCTGTGTATGGTTGGTGATTTGGAGCATTTAATTTAAATATTCATCATTTTACAAGTTATGCCTAAAAGCTACACTTCACTAGAAAATTCCCACCTACTTACTTTTTTGATGGAATTTTGACGACTTTTGTGAAAAGCTCAAGCTTCTAAAGGCTTCAGTTAGCTCACAGACTCATGAGAAACAATCTCTGCTGTCTTCCAGGAAGTAGGTGTGACCTCTTCACCTGTTTCTCTTCACTGAACTCTAACAACCAGTCATATTCAAGAATGATTGTTTGAACTGTGTTTTCATTCATTTAGCAATTATTTTTATATAAAAAGTCTTATAAGCATATGTTTTACTGTAAATAGTGATTTACTTAATCTGAATTACATATATATTTAAATAAGAATGTATTGGAACATTTTTCATCTAGATTTAATTGATCAGTATGTATAAGGCAACAAAGAACAAAGACTATGGTGTAGGTAAACCGGTCCTCCAAAAAATAGATCATACAATATCACAGTCAAAGGAGGCAGCGGAACACAGCAGTAAAATTCAATAATTGAATCCCAAAACAAACAGTAGAACAAACAGTAAGTGCTTTCACAGCAGCAGCTGCTTCATCAGACAAATAAAGATCCAAGCTGTAGTACTTTTAAACAGCAAAGCGGCCAATTAGCATGCAAAAGCAATTAGGAATTAACAAGAGCCCTTAAAGCCACACCAAAAAATGCAGCTCAAAGCTAATTGTATAAACACAAAAACATTTCATTCATAAAAACAAAAGAAAAGCGAAATTGATTCTACCAAACTCCAAAATGAAGAAAGCGGAGAACACGATAGCCAAAACCACCTCAGATTTAATGTTTGTTGAAATCAAAAAAACACACAGCACAAACACTTAGTATAAAATCCTGCTTGCACCAAAACATGAACGCCTTCCCAATACAAGCGTTTTCGTCCAAGTGGACTTCATCAGATAAACAGTTAAACAATCAAGTACATCTAATATACACAATTAAAAATGTTTTAACCAATCAATTGTGGAAATGCAATTTCAAATCTACAAATCAAACCTTAAAACTAATTAAAAATTTATTATTTATTATGCTCTCCTATTAAATGTCTTTTGATGTCATGAAATTCATTATAAAACTTGTTTAAAATTTGTCTAAAAATTGCTTCTTCATAATAAATATTCTAATAAATATATTAAAATATATTATTTATTAAAATGCATGTTTTTTCTTAATAAAAAAAAGTTTAAAACCACATTACACAGTGTTTTATGTAGACTTTGGTGCCATCTGCTGTCAAATGCATGTAAACACACTCTTTTGTTTTATACCTTAGCAGATCTCATTTTTAGAAGGGGCAAAATTGATATGTATTCATTTAATCCAGGTGACTTTCATATTTCTCTTCACCCACTCAATTTTACAAACAGAAAGTGACCAACTGTAAACTGAGAGTACCAGTTACTTATGTCAGCAACATTAGATTGTTGAAGGACATCTATGCTAAAGACTGGGATATACTTAGATCTAATGAGAGAGTGGAATCAATAGTAGGAGAAGCCCCGAGCTATATGTATAAGAATAAGAGATCACTTAAGAAATTGCTATGTTATCCAAAGTTTAACTCCAATACTGATACACAACTTAATATTGGTACATTTCCTTGTCGGGCATATAACTACTGTCATTTGATTGACAGTAGTGCTGCATTTGAACATCCAGATATGCATAAAAAAATGTTTTTCAGAGCCAGAGCTAAATGTAACACAGTGAATCTAGTTTATTTAGCCTACTGCACAGTTTGTTACTGTTTCTACATTGGGATGACAACACGCAGGCTACAAAACAGGATGAGGGAGCATCAATATGATATCTCCAGGAGAGCTGAGACTAATGCTTTATCTAAGCACATCATGTTACTAGGTGCTCAGCACAATTTTAAGTTTATGGTTGTTGAAACAGTCAATGTGGGTATAAGGGGGGGCCCCACAGAGAACTAAGGTAGAAAGCAAAGAATTTAACTGGATTATTAGAATGAAAGCTAATATGGGGAAAGGCCTCACTGATAAATTTTCTAGTAAACCAGTTTTAATGAATAGGCCCTTAGCCAGATAGATATTAATTATGTTCAGTATTTTTATAATGTTTTTATGAATGAAATGTTCTGTATGCTTTTATGTATGAAATGTTTTCATGTTTATATAATGAGTTTTGAGTTGCATTTTTTGGCTGTTGAATGAAATGCTTTATATGTTTTTATGAATTAAATGTTTTTGTGTTTATACAATTAGCTTTGAGCTGCATTTTTTGGTGTGGTTTTAAGGGCTCTTGTTAATTCCTAATTGCTTTTGCATGCTAATTGGCTGCTTTGCTGTTTAAAAGTACTACAGTTTGGATCTTTATTTGTCTGATGAAGCAGCTGCTGCTGCGAAAGCCTTACTGTTTGTTCTACTGTTTGTTCTGGGATTAAATTCTTGAATTTTACTGCTGTGTTCCGCTGCCTCGTTTGACTGTGATATTGTATGATCAGTATGTATATTTTCTTTTTTGAAATGTTTCTTATATTGATTTCTATAGGCATCAAGAATGCCACCTATATCTGAGACATTCTCCGCTTTCTTTCCACGAAAGATACTTTTAATGTTATTAGCTTTTGATTGTATTTTGATTCTTGTAGATAAATTATGTAGATATTTGGGAGAAGTGGCCAAAGTATTATTTTTTTGTTTTTCTAGAGCTAAACTAGTTTTATGTGTTAGAATTTCGTTGTATTTATTGTTCAATACTGCTACTTTCTTCTTCATCTCCAAATTGTCTTGATTTTTTTCAGCTTTTACTAACAAAAGTTTGGATTGTAGCTCTAATAATTCAGAATCCCAGTCTCTGATTTTTTTATACCAAGTTAGGGTTTTGCCATATATATATATATATATATATATATATATAAGCTTTTAATGAGTCCCATATCATTATTGTATTTATCTCTGTGGTGTAGTTAATATCTAAGAAGAACTCTAATTCAGATAATAGCCAGGGTTTGAGCTCTTTAATTTTAGTTATATTTGCTGGAATTCTGAAGTTAAAGATTAATGGTTTGTACCCATTTTGAAGTTTTAGTATCAGTGAATTGTGGTCTGAAAAGGGGCAGGGAGTGATTGAGAAATTAATTTTAGAGTGTAAGTCATGGGCAGTAAATATTTTATCTATTCTAGTTTGGGTACCAAATCTGTGATCTTGATGGGAAAACAACAAAGATTTATCTTCTTTAAATTTGAAAGTATCTACAAGATGAAATCATTCTACCCACTTGTTTAAAGCTTTTGATACAGTAGATGTACGCAGTGGTCTTGCATTTGTAGTTTCAGAAGTATCAAATATACAATTAAAATCTCCTCCTAATATTAAGTTGCCTTTATAGTTATTGGAAATGAAATCCAAGTGTTTTTTAACAGTTCCTGATCTAATGCTTGGGAACCAATATAGATTGGCTAGGGTCCATAATCTGTTATTATATTTAACTATTACAAATGCCATAAGGCCTTCTTTGTTTTCATACTTAGAAATGATTTCTGGGTTAATCACATTTGTTTTCCATAAAATTGTTACCCCTTTTGACTTTGTTTTATAAGTGGACTGCACCAATATTATATATTCCTTGGGATTCCATTTGTAGTTGCCATTTGTTTTGAAATGAGTTTCTTGAAGGAAGACAATTTGTGCTTTATGCAATTTTAAATATTTCAGTAGATTTGATCTCTTGCTTGGATTGTTTAAGACATTGGTATTTAAAGATAATAAAGTTAAATCCATCTTAGGTTATTTGAGCTATGTATACTTTGTTTTAATGTGACTAGTAAACATTTTCCTCTGATAACTATAAAGTATATGTTTGTGCTTTTAAAGAAAATTATCAGTATTATACTTTGAAGGTTTATCAATAAAGTGATGTTTTGGTCAGGCATACTAAAAATGTTTTTGTAAAATAACAAATTTAAATTAATAAATGTTAACAAAACTAAGATCCGCACTAGCCATGGAATGAAAATCATTCTTAATCTGATGGATAAACCTAAGTCCATCAGATTATCACTCATATGTTGACAAATCAGAACATCTGAGCTCCATCAGTTGAATCATCATATGGAGAATATGTATAATAAGAATAAGGAACATTTATGTTATTTTGAACAAATATGGTACTATTGTAAATTAGACAGAATTCTAATACAATATAATGTCTACTTGTTATATAAGCAATTAATATTTACATGTAAGATACATAACAAGGAATTCAAACATAGTAAAAAAGGATGTATCATATATAAAACCTCAGTAAAAGATTATAGCACAAAGTTATTTAACGTATTCCCCCTTATTGACGAAGTCTTTCAAAACTTATTACTTAATCTAAATAGATGATAATATTTATACCTAATGTTTATAATACAATGTATTTTACTAGATATGTCAGAAATTACATTTCATTGTTTGTCAGCATTTAAGTAATCACTTTGTATAATCAGCAAAGGATAAACTGAGTGTTGTCAATTTAATACTATTTGTTCAGAATGTGTTTATTACATGCTGTGATATTCCTAGTTCAGGCTTCTATTGTTTACCTTGAACAACTTTGTCATTTTGATGTCATATATAAAACATTAGTTACCTTGGTAACAGTTTAATTATCATGCATGGTCAAGATTGGTTAGAAAAACTACAATTCAAGTTAAAGCAATTACATGACTTGTTATACATATTTACTTATATAAGAAAATCATCATGCTTCCCCTTGATGTTCAACACAGTGTATGTCAATTATGACAAGTTAAAACAGCAGTGCTATTATGCTCAAGCCCGTGTTATTAAAATGAGTGGTTATTGTCAGTTTAATACTATTTGTTCAGAATATGATTGTTACATTATGTGACATTTCAAGTTCAGGCTTCCACTCTCTCTTGAATAACACTGTCAGTTTGATGTCATGCACAAAACACTAGTTGTCTTGGTAACCACTTAAGTATTACACATGGGCAAGATAGGCTACAAAAACTACAATTCAAGTGAAAACAATTACATGACTTGTTATACATATTTAATTATATAAGAAAATAGTCAAACTTACCTTTGATGTTCAATGTAGTGTATGTCACATATGACAAGCCACAACAGTAGTGTTATTATACAAAAAACAAAGTTATTGAATCCAGACTTTAATATCTAAATTCATCCAACTGGTTTATCTATGTGACGATTATATATTTTGTGTCCAGATTACTAAAATCAAACACTACATTGTCTATCATGCATGTTTTTTTTTCTTTTTCTTCCCTGCTGTAGCTTAGTTATTTGACACAAGCTGTTAAGCATTATCATCACTGTGTTCCCATTACCATAGCAACCTGGGAGAGTCTGAGCACCACCAGTGTGTCTGCAAACCACTCACCAGAGGTGCGCGATGCACTCAAAGCAAAGCCTCACCTCAGCAGCAACCCCAAGCCCAAACTCCCTCTGTCCTAGTCCGGCAACAGCCAGGAAAAGAACAGAAAGCAAACAAGTCAACAAAAACAACAAACAACAAAAACAAAACAAAAAAATGATAATTATAGTGACATCTGCACCAGCTACCAGACATGGCTACATCCATGCTCACAACATCAGGATCAACCAAGCAGCACAGAAAGCCACGATACCCACCACAAATGCTATCAACCACATCTATATAAAATAATATATTGATTATTAATCATGATAGACATTTTTACATTAAGAAGGTTTGTAGTCTGCACTCTTGTGGGAGGAGAGGCTAGAGTCTGTCCTTCTGAGCTGTGAATTTCTGGTTAAAGGCTTATTGTGCCTGCTTATTTGATCTGTTTCTTTCTGAAATTTGTGTACCTTGTTTGCTGTAGCCCAGAAGTTAGTAGTTTATTGGCCATTTTGGGCTAATTTCTCTCTCTTTCATTTCCCTACTATAAAAACCGCATTTTCATGGTTTTGCACGCCGGGCAGTGCCGGTTAGCTAGGGTTAAACTATTCCCGGCTCCACAAAGTCTACTCTTCAATTTTTCCCTTGGAACTAGATAAACTTTCAACTTAAGCACTCAAACCATTCATTACACAGCCCAGCATTTGCTCAAAACTCATAGCAAGCACTAATTAACCCTAGCATTAGACCCCCTATACTGTCCAGAAGGACAAGGCTCTCTATTCGTCCCTACCATCTAATCAGTAAAACAGCTCACTTTACCTATTCAGGCATGTCCAAAGGGCAGTTTTAGGTGTACTCTCCAGTCCAACTGGTGAATCTGGGCATTTTCAGGCAATGTTACAAATGCCTCATGTACACAGACAACCCTCTCCTCCTACCACCAGTATATGCGAGAGATACAATTATACAGCCAAACTGGAGGCAAAGCTCTCTCAACCCAAGACTGGAACTGACAGTCAAGAGAAGAAGTAAAATACTTGCAACACACCACCGGTCTTACATAGACCTACTAAACCAACACTGGCAAATAACACACATAAATACACGAAAACATATTCAGAGGCTCTAAATAAATATCTGCAAAAGCACCAGAGAACTCCAAAGCAGACATCCAAGCAACCTCCACACCCCATCACAAACCATGAAACACATACTTCACATGATCAGTGTGCCATGCAATCACAGCCCTTAAGGCAAAATAACATACCCGACACACTAGTAATAGGTGACTCTATTGTCAGGCACACTGACATCCCACTCACTAGGCTGGACAAGGAGAAGGTTACAGTTAGCTGCCTGTTGGGTGCCAGGATCCGCCACATAACACAAGCACTCAGGTCACTCCAGAACAAATACAAATATGACTGTCATTGTCCATGTTGGTGTGAATGACCTGAGACATACCTCCCTGGACTACATGAAAAAAGACATGGAAGTGCTCTTGGATTATGTAGCCCAGGCCAGTATGACCCTGACCCTGAGTAGCATCCTGCCCTCACCAAGAATTATGCCACAGTATAAAGAAAAAATGATCAATTTCAACAATTGGCTACGTTTCTGGTGTCATTCAAAGGGAATCCAATATCTGCCCACCTGGTATAACATGCTCGATAAGCCACTTTGCTTCGCAAGAGGTGGCTTGCACCTATCACCCTTAGGCTTTCGAATACTGGTCACGGCTTTTGCCACCCCCATAGTGCCTTTTTTAGACATGGCTCAAAAGACAAACCCACCACCATAAATAGCACAAGAAACCAAAAACTGAGGGTAATGCTACTCAATGCCAGAAGTCTAAACCTCAAAATGCATGCATTAGAGGCACTCCTCAGTATGGAGAACATCGATATCTGTGCAGTAACAGAAACCTGGTTTATGGCTCCAGAGAGCACCCAGCACTACCAGGCTATAACTTATACCATACTTTTCGGCCACAGAACCCGGACCGAAACACAAAAGGTGGGGGTGTATCGATATTCATCAAGGATACCCACACCTCCAGGTTAGTGGCACAGCACAATGCCTCAGAGATCATCCATGTGTAACTAACAATGGGAAAAACTGCAATTCAAATTGTAGATTGCTACTGATCACCCACCATGACCCAGGACTCTCATTCCGCATTTCTGTAGACACTGGAAAATATGAAGGTCCTACCAAACACCCTAATATTGGGTGATTTCAATTACCCAGACATTAACTGGGAGAACTACTCAAGTACTAACTCCCTTGCCAAACGCCTCCTAGAATTTAGAAACTCGAATACCCTTGATCAACTGGTCAACACCCCCACTAGAGGTGACAACATATTAGACCTGGTCATCACCAACATGGGCGACCAGTGTTCTACACCGGGGGTCAAACCCTCGCTGGTTAGATCAGACCATAGGCTAATCACTCTGGATATCCACATTCTGCCCCCACCCCCAATCAAGGAAACCACCATGAAAAAATGTTCAAAAGCAAACTTCACGTTACTTAAGACTGATGTGAAAAGGTTCACAGCCCCCATGCTAAAGGACAATGCTGTCCAAGCTGCTGAATCCCTTACAAAGGCACTCTATGAGCACCTGCAAGAATGCCTGGATCATGCTATCCCAAGCAAAACCAAGACTCACTCCTCCAAGAAAAGGAAACCAGTCTGGTGGACCCCTGCTATAAACAAGCTATACAATAGAAGAAGGAAACTTGTGCAGAAAAGAGTAAAATTCGAAGAAGGAAAGACATCCCTGATCAGTATCAGCAAGAAACTATGATCCCTCATAAAATCATCCAAGGCTAGCTTCGAAAGAAAAATTGCCAAGGACTCCAAAGATAACCACAAAACATTCTTTAGCTATGTCAAGAACCTAAGTGGAAACTCTCAGATCTGCTCTGAGTTAGTGCAGAATGGCACAAAATACACTGAACCGACTGATATTGCCAACATTCTGGCAGACAGGTTTAGTGCAAACTTCCACCCCCCTCTCACCCCCTAAAGGGCCCATAACCATACCAGAAGAATGTAGTGCCCTGGCAATCACTGACACACAGGTTAAAACAGCTGGGTCTATATTAGAAGACTGAAGATCCGTTTGAGCGAATCAGAATTGAGCGACACATATTGAACGAACTACGGTAATGGCGAATTCCAAAACCATGAAAAAAGAAATGTCGAACTGTCATGGTTGTTCCGTCTGCGGTATAGCTCCATTAGGTAAATGTGCGATAGTTATGGACCTTAGGGTTAGGGTGCGGGTTAAGGTAAGTGCATAGACAGGTAATGTATGTAAGATTTAGTGTAGGGTTAGAAGTAAGGTTTTAAGTGTATGTGTGTGGACTATTTGTTTTGTTTGGGTATATGTTTGTAGGGTAAGTGTGCAATAGTTACAGACCTTAGGGTTAAGGTGCGGGTTAAGGTAAGTGCATAGATGGTTATGTATGTTAGGTTTAGTGTAGGGTTACAAGTAGGGTTTGGATAGTGTATGTATGTGTTTTATTTATTATGTTTGGGCAGCGCACGGTGGTGTTGGCCAACTATGACGATTCGATATTTTAAATTTCACGGTTTAGGGGGTTTGGCGTATTTGCGGTTCGGGCTACGTGTATCGGTGTTGTGGTATTCGCTGTAATGGGGTTTCAGTTTCGTAATATAGACCCAAACAGCCCTATCCAAAGCCAAAAATACAGCTTCAATGGGACCAAATGGTGTTCCAGACTGTGTCTTACACGAGCTCCAAAATGAACTAACCCCTCATCTAAACACACTGTTCAAACTCAGCCTCTCTACAGGCTATGTACCCATAGAGTGGTGCTAGAGTGGTGCACAGCAACAGTTATCCCACTCCACAAAGGTGGAGCCACAACGGACCCCAGGAACTATTGCCCTACAATCCTTTGATAGTCACATCACCACAGTAGTCAGGAAGTCCTTCTATGTGGCACACGTCATCATAAAAGGGTTCTCATCCAGGAAAAAAGAGGTCATTGTTCCCCTCTACTCGTCACTCATTAGACCCATTATAGAGTACAGCGCCCCTTTTGGAATGTACCTCACAAGACATCTGCAGTAGCTGGAAAGGCCACAGAAGTACCTCACAAAGAGGATTACTGGCTTCAAACAAATGCCCTATACTGACCGCCTCAAAAAACTCCAGCTTTACTGCATAGTATATCGCCTACTTCGAGGTGATCTCTGCCTAACATATAAAGCTATGTCAAACCCAGAGCTGTTGGACATGCTGCACCTAAAGAAATTCCAGTCCCTCCAAGCTACATGTTCTAGGGGCCTAAACCTTGTCACCTCAATAGAAAGGACATGCTGGAGGGATACATTCCTGTCCCAGAGACTTCCTATACTCTGGAACAAGCTACCCATCTATGTCAAGCAAAGTTCTTCATTAGCACTCTTCAAGAAAAATCTTGATGAGTGGATGGGATATAGGAAATACACCCCGGGGATCACTTCTGTGTCTCTGCTGGACAGTGGCACAGGAAAATAACTTTCTTGGGTGGCGTAAGCTATGGTACCTTGCTGGCTAGGCTTACGTAGTCCCTTGGGCTGATAGCCTAGTACCTACCTATGAACCTATAAGCCTGACTAGCCTGGGCTGCAAGGCTATGGAACACATCATCATGTAATTCATTAACAAGAGACATTCGGAACCTTCAAACATTAGACCCTACCCAGTTTGGCTTTGTTAAGGGCAGATCTTGCCTCCTAAACCTGGTGGATTTCTTTGAGACAGTTACCAAGACTTTAGACAAGGGAAAGGAGGTCCACACAGCCTCCCTAGACATCGCAAAGGCTTTCGACACCATTCTCCATTCTGGTATTATAGACAAGCTCACCAGCCTGAACATAAACCCCTATGACACGAGATGGGTTGCCAATTGGCTCATGGATAGAACCCACACGGTGAGAGTTGCAGGCTCTAGGTCTGACTCTAAACCAGTTACAAGTGTTGTCCCCCAGGGCTCAGTCCTGGGACCCCTTCTGTTCAGTATATACTTCTCAACGGTACAGGCAAGCACAGGACGACTATGGCTGACCAAGTTCGCAGACGACTACAAATTGGGGGCCATAATTGACTCTCCAGCTGATACAGACATCCTCCAGAAGCATCTCACTGAGATGGATATCTAGAGTCAAAATCATGGCCTCAAGCTAAATGCCAAAAAGTGCATAGTCATCCCCTTTGGAAAAAACAAAGTACTCACGAACTACCACATATGAGGTATTCCCCTAAATACAGACAATGTAATAAGAGATCTGGGGACCCAAGTAGATAGTAATCTCTCCTTTGATAATCATATTGCCAAGGTGGTTAGAAAATTCTTCTATGTGGCCCACCTAATCACAAAAGGGTTTGCATTAGAACAAAACAGGTTATTATGCCCCTCTACTCATCACTCATCAGACCCATAATAGAGTACAATGCCCTATTTGGGATGTACCTTACAAGACACCTGCAACAGCTGGAAAGACCACAGAAGTACCTCACCAAGAGGATTACTGGCCTCAAACATATGCCCTATGCAGCCCAACTGTAGAAACTCCAGCTGTACTCAGTTGCATACCGCTTACTCAGAGGTGATCTCTGCCTGACATACAAGGCCATGTCCAACCCAGAATTGATGGAAATGCTCCACCTAAAAAAAGCAAATCCTCAAGAGCCACAAGCTCTAGGGTTCTAAACCTCACCACAATGATAAATAGGACGTGCTGGAGGGATAGATTCCTGTCCCAGAGACTCCCCCATGCTTTGGAACAGGGTTCCAATCTACATTAGGCAGAGTCCCACACTAACACTCTTCAAGAGAAACCTTGACGAGTGGATGGGAAACAGAAAATTTATCCCAGGGATCACTGCAGTGGCTCTGCTGGACAGAGGCACAGGTAATTAATGGCTCTGCTGGACCAAGGCACAGGGAACTAATCTAAGGGGGCGGTGAAAGCCAACACATTCTGGCTAGGCTTATAGATGCCCTCAGGCAGATAGCCTAGTACTTACCTATGAACCTATGAACCTAATAATGACATTTGTAGTAGCCGCCAAACACAGCTGTATCCATGCATACCATTTCAGGATTTATTAAACCACACTCGTAGCCATAATATCTGACATAATTAACAGCAACCATAGTTAATCAGACTAATGATGACATTTGTAGTAAGAGCTTGCTACTATTATTAACCAGGATATACATGACATTTCTAAATCATACTTTAACTGAAGAAGGCATTAATGTCCATGACAACATTTTTTTAAAACACTCTACTGTTACTGCTATTATATATTGCTTTGTTTGGCTAATATATAATATAAATAGTAACCCATCTTGACCTACCTTTGTTTTTGAAGAATTATTGGACTTTTGAACATTCTGAATAAATCATTACTGTTTCTCAGTTGTTTAAAAACCCTCCTTTTTAAAATAAAAACAGATGACAAGTAATGTACCATATCAGTTGATACTTTGAGAAATGTAGTTGTAAGAGTTATTTTTTTGGGACAGCTGTCTTGGAATCAGTTTTTTGTTTATTCTTTCTAGCATCAGTCCAAGCATTTGTTTCTTTTATTCTTATAAGAGTAGGGGCCATCCATTCCATTTCTTCTGGAATAGCCACTATGTTGTTTTTGATGAATATAGTAGCTTCTTTTAAGTCATTAAAGGTTCTAATCTCATTGGCAAAAAGTATTTTTATCTTGGCTGGAAAGGCAAGCTGTGCTTTAATATTGTTTTGTTTCAACAGTTTTATTATTGGCCAGACTTTTTTCCTTTGTTGACCAAAGATCCTTATGTTGTTTCTCCTTTCCCTGTTTTCTAAGTCATCTATTTTGTTAAGCAACCAAGTATTCTGTTTAAGCAGACATTTTTTTGGGATTCTTCCTCTTTGAGTCTCCCTTCAATGTCATTTAGAGAAGTTTCTATAGTTGTTATTTTTGTTTGGTGTTGCTGTAATAGTTCCTTAAGAGAGTCAGTCTGTTTTTGAGAATTTAATTTGAGGTTTTATAAGTCATTTTTAAAGCCATCCATTTCAAAGATAGTTCCTGTAAGGTAGTTGTTATCAGTTGCAGTTTTTTTTCAAAGCGGCATCTGGGTGAGAATTCCTTGCGTTCTTCATTTTCAGTGATTCAATATATCTCCAAATTACTTGACAGGAACATTTTTGTGTATCTCCAGCAAAATGTATATTTATGTAGTTAATTAGTTTGTCTATAGATTTCTGACATTTTAAATTTGAAAATAATAACATTTTCCTATATTATTATATTAGTTAATGGAGCTCTGAAAGTTCACTGGTCTCATCTAGGCTCTGCCCCCTTTTGTATGTTTTTAATGTAGGCGCAGTTTTGCTTTTGCTTACTATTAACCTATGAATTCTCACTAGATGTCATGAGAGGGTTAGTTTGTGGCTTTTATGAGAGCTATAGTAAGCCTGGATGTAGTTTATCCATACAGGTTATTAAAGTATACAATTTTATTTTCAAATTTACAGTTTTTAAATTGTCCATAAAAGTTTTAAAAAATGTATTTGTCATAATGAATCAAGGAAAGCACTTTTCAGTTTTACTTATAATAGCAGTCTCCATCAAATTATAATTTTTAACATTATATCTATTAATGTCAATGGGTTGAACAACCCCATGAAAAGGGGTAGTAGTGTCAATATTTATATAATACTAAAGAGAATTTTGCATTCATTCAGGATCCAGATAGTAAAAGAAGATCTAAACAAATTAACCTTCAAGGATTATAAGATTTTGGTTTGTTCAGTTAACAAAACAATCCAAGAAGTGTCCTAAATTTACACAGAAAATCAATGAGAATTTCAGAAATAGATGACTCATACTAAAGCAATGATGGTATACTTGCTTTAGTCATACTAAAACTAGATAAAAAGATGTACACTTTTACAAACACCTACTGGGTACCGAGTATTCTGACTAAAACTGTGAAAAAAACATTTAGACACCATAGCATTAAAGTCTAAAGGTGAGTTACTATTATCAGGTGATTTTAATTGTATCTTGTCTTCCACTGACAACACAAGCTCTAAGCTCTAAGCCCTTCAAGATTTCCCCTGTTGCCAAGCACTTCAACAACTACATAAAAGACAGAAACCTAATTGACATTGACGGTATAAAAATATTATCCTCCCTGAATTATGTTCACTACTGCTACAGATTTGGCACACAGACCAACAGAGACATTTCCTGGGATTCAAGAAGGTCGGTGCAAAGGCGGTTTTAGTCTTGCACCAAGCATCCTCACTGATGGTGCAGCAGTGCCATATGAATATGTATGAGGGCACGCCGCCGCACCCTCGATGTGCACAGGAAATGTGTGCGAGTGCAGGGGGCATGTACAAGTGCTCTATGGAGGCGTAAACATGCCCCAACAGTTGCATAACCTACTTTGCCTACTAGTAGAGCCCGCCTCTAATAGTAAGTCAGTAATTCAGTATCCATGGATACGGAAATGTATGCTAAGCATACAAGAGTGTCGACGAACAGTGAAATAAAATCGAAGTAGTAAACACACACGCACGTAGTAGAATGTTGAGCCCTGTCCCTAGAACTTTCAAAATTAGATTCCCATGTCCCTATTATATATTTGAATTGCTGAAATATCAAAGGTGTAAGCAAAGCGCAGCATGTTTGCACATCACTGCCCTCTGCCAAGCATAGCTTACACATCAAATTCATTCAAATGGAGAAAAACATGCGGAATCAACATAAATGTCAATAGTGTAGTGTTTAGAGCATCCACCTAATGAACAGGCATTCACGGTTTGAGCCCAACAATAGCACATATCATATCATTTTCCATGTGGAATGCATGTCATTTTGCTGTAAAACCAACATAAGAGTATCGCATGAGATATTTAACTTAAATGTCATTCAATCAAAGTGGCACTGTCATAATGAATAAGGCACTAGTAAGCAGGTGTAAGCACAAATAAGCAGCAGTAAACATATATAAGTACCAGAAAGCAAGTTTGAGTGCGCTTGCATGGGTCTAAGCAGTGCCCAGCATAGGAAATGTACATAAGTATGTACAGATGTACAGATATATAATATATATATATATATATATATATATATATATATATATATATATATATATATATATATATATATATATATATATATATATAAAGAAAGAATGACGTAACAATAAAGCATACAAAAGGAATGAGAAGGGAATCAAAGCAACCCCAGTATTATATAGCGCTGTCAGCGTATGTCATATCAAGCTGGGCAGGAGTGAGAAAAGCACTGCTACTTACACTACAGGCAGGATATTACCAGTGGGAGTAACATTGTTGATCTGTTAAGTCTACTTTACACACAGAGGGTAGTCCCTGGTGGAACTACCCAAAACTTGATAGACTATTTGGCCATCCGACCATTACACAAGCAAGGTCAGGTATGTTCAAGGATTAAATGGGGGAGAGCCTGAGAATACATGGGATGGGGCAACATACATCTAGTGCCCCTAACGCTCGTGAGTGGGCAATGTGTGGAGGTGTGCCATGGCTGTGATAGCAACTGTACAATGGATGGTATGCGTGTATGTTGAACTCGGGTGAGGTGGAGGAACTATGGGTATGAAATTATGGATCCAGGCATGCCAGGGTTGGATGGGCTGGCTCTAATTGGACCGCCCCATGGAGGTCTGTGAATTCGTTATAAGTATATATGCATACACACATGCAGACATCTATATGTAGAAGTACATTCTCTGTAACACATTCATTCCCATTTGCAGACATAAATAACATGAATGTGCCCTTACAAACCTCGACAGTAGATAGAATAATAGGTTGTGCATAAGAGGGAAGGGATGAAATTTCTAAAACACAGAAGTGTGTACAATGTCCGAAGTCAGTGCTGTGCTGAAAAAAGTCAAATGTGAATACTTTCCTACACATGGAATCATTCCTGTGATCTGCCTGCTACGGCAATGCCAATTACTAAACCCTTCTATTTGTAAAAGAAATACACTGAACACGTACATAATTAGGCTCTCATGTGTAATGTGTGTGCTACCACATAGTCATACTTATTAATTTATTGTAGTGTCATGTTAATGGGAGTAAGGATGTAATGAAGTATAGAGAATAATCTTGACAGGAAGACATGCGTGTCCCATGTGGGAAAACCCAAAAATTGTGAATAGTGTCCTTTTGGTCACTCACGTCACCAATGTTTGTGGAATAAAAGTTTGGGAGTTCTGAGGATACATGGAGTGAGTCAACCAATGGGATGTGTCTACAGGAGTAGGGAGTGGCCAATGTGTAGTGGTGTGGATACACCACAAATCCAACTGGAGAATGGATGACTGCAGTGTTAGGGAGGCATTGGGGTGGGTGTTTGAGCAATGGGTATATGGGTATATATGCAAATGAAGCAGCACAGCAATAGTGTATTGGTTAGAGCAACTGTCTAACGAGCAGACATTCCCGTTCCAAATCCCACTGCATCACATACCATTTACCATTGGTAATCTGTACATGAACATATTGCAACATCTGTCCACTGTATAACCTGCAAAATAACAATTAAAAGTGAACTGGAGCGAAGTGTCAGTGTCATAATGAATAAGGCACCAGTAAGCAGGTTTAAGCATATATAAACACCAGTAAGCGTACAGGGTATGCATTGCTTTACAGACACACACATATATATATATATATATAAATATAAATATAAACATGTATATATATATATATATATATATATATATATATATATATATATATATAAAACTATACATATATTTATATATATATATATATAAAACTATACATATATATATATATATATATATATATATATATATACGTGTGTGTGTGTGTGTGTGTGCATAGATAAACACAGATATGCAGCTATGATAGGAAACAGTACATAAGAATGGCATATGTTCACAGGCTATGCCAATGGAAGTGAGGGGCCCAAGCAAGAAACATGAAACACGTAGCATGACCTCCCACCCCATCAGCCAGACACAGGAAACATACACACAAACAATGTAAAGAGTCCACTGCTCCCCAGACCACAGGCAGGATACAACCAGGTGGGGTACACAGTGCACCCATGAAATCTAATCTTAGAACACAGAAAGGAGCGTCCCTTGCGGGACACCCCAAAAATTGACAAGACCAAAAGAAGGTGATACACCGACCATTCTGGCTGGGGTGTATACATACCCGGAATACAAGGGTGGGAAAGCCTGATGACAATTGTATGACATGGGTCCCATGAAGTGGAGAGTGGGCAGCATGTAGTGGTGTGTTCAGAACCGACCAGGACTCAGAGTAAGGATGGGTGCTGTAGAGGAGGTGCGGGAACTATGGGTAGCTACTAATGGGTCTAGGTGTGCAGGAGTGGCCCTATATGGACAGCCCCAGGAATGTAAGCAAATGTGTTCATTGGGCAGAGGCATCACAAAACGAGCAGCCACACCCACTATGAGTCCCACTGCAGCAAAGTGTAATCTATATAGCAAGGAACGGAATGACCAGATGTAGATGTATATATGTAGAGGTATGTGTGTGTACATCTATCCATAGTGACATAGAGATAAGCCTCTCCCTCTCCGTAGTGCAAATGTATACATACAGAGACAGAATACATATACATACCCACATATAGATATATACATATGCAGACACCCATAGACCCATATGTTGTTGGATATATATATATATATATATATATATATATATATATATATATATAAACTTCCGCGGTGGTGCAGTGGTAGCGTTGTTGACTCACAGCAAGAGGTTCTCCCGTTCGATTCTCGGCTGGAGTGCGGAAGTGCCTTCTGTGTGGAGTCTGCATGTCATCCCCGCAGTTGGGTGGGCATTCGAAAGACATGCGTAAATGGGCATGCCTTTGTTCAAGGTTGAATGTCGAGCTGACACCACAGCGTTCGTGAAAATCTACTGCCAATCATTAGTGGACTGGAGTTCCATTGTGGCGACCCCTGACCAGGAAAAAGCTGAAAGACAAACAACAACAAATACATATATATATATATATATATATATATATATATATATATATATATATATATATATATATATATATATATATATCTACACATGTATGCATACATATACAGATATGTCTGTATATAGTAATGTATATATATATATATATATATATATATATATATATATATATGGGTCTACTTCTTTTGACCTAACTTTCATTTGCCTGACACTCATTTGCCTGAGACCAAATGACTGAAATTTCATTTGCCTGACACTTCATTTGCCTGACAAGTATTGTTAGCAATGGAATATGCCCCTTCCCCACTGCAGTGCGACCCTGGAGTTAGAATATATAGTTAGGGGGGTGTGGGGGGCGATATTACATCAAAAGTTAACAATATCATATGAAATGAAGTGGGGGGCTTTGACCCCCACACCCCCCCTAACTATATATTCTAACTCCAGGGTCGCACTGCAGTGGGGAAGGGGGCATATTCCATTTTCTTGCTAATAATACTTGTCAGTCAAATGAAGTGTCAGGCAAATAAAGTGTCAGACAAATGAAATTTCAGTCAAATGGGGTCAGGAAAATGAGTGTCAGGCAAATGAAAGTTAGGTCAAAAGAAGTAGACCTATGTATATATATATATATATATATATATATATATATATATATATATATATATATATATATGTGACTGTAAATATACACATGTATATAGCTAGGATATGATACAGCAGTTAAGAATTACTTCTGCTCACAGGCCATGCATATGGGGGTGAGGGGTCCAATAAACAAAAGTGTAGCACGTAGCAGCAACCCCCCACTCCCCCAGCTAGGCTGGTGAGACATGTAGACACACAATAAAAGTAAACACACTACTGCTTCCCAGACCACCAGCAGGATACTACCAGTGGGAGAGACCTGCCAGGTCTAATCTTGAAACATTGATGCCCCTTGTGGGACACCCAAAAATTAATGATCATTGGAGTTAGTCCCAGTAATGATTCATCAAACTGGGCTGTAGATGTACACGGACCAGTAGGTTGTGCAAGCCTGATATCACATGGGTCAACACAACTTATGAAGTGTCCTGACACACGGAGAGTGGGCAGTGTGTAGTGGTGTGTTTATACCCCACCTGCACCCACAGTAAGGATGAGTGCTGTAGAGGAGGGGCAGGTGGGTGAACTATGGGTATGCAATTATGGGCCTAGGTGTGCAGGTGTTGCATTAGAACCGCCCCGGGGATGTAAGTAATATTCCAAAATGGGTATAGCTGATGCTCATACCTCTCAACCCCTAAGAGCAAATCCACTGGACAGGGCATAAACCATTGGGGGAACAAATAGGGACCATACCTCTAAACTGTCCCTGATTTCCAGGGATGTCCCTGATTTCAACTCAAATTCTAACTCTGTCCCACTTAATCTCTCCTAAAACTAGTGACTTTTGGAAGAAAGATGGTGAATTACACGTAATGAATAATGACAACAATTAAGAGTTAGAAACATCATTTACCTCAGAAAATGTATATGAATTCATATGCTCTGAGTCTGTCAATGTGTCAGGTTGATAGCACTAATAATTTAAATGTGTCCCTGATGTTGTTATGGCATGTCTTTGAGTCAGCTGATATTTGTCCCCAATTGTTTGAGAGGTCTGATAGGGACAGAAAGCACACATTCCACTTACAACCTTAGAAAGATGATAGAATATTAGGTATGCAGTAGCATGACTCGGCTGAAGGATGTGGGTTCCAAAACCCAATTACTTGTTTGTATTGAAGAGTGTCAGTTCACATGTATTAGCCAGACAGGTGCAGATTGTAAGAGGAATACACCAATAATATGAATCAAACTCTGGACAGGCCACGGATTCCATACAGTCAAATGGCATGCTTTCGCCTAATAGGCAGCCATTCCCAATACTGTAGGCATGTAATCCAATGTAATAGGCATCACGAGGTAATATCATAGTCCTCACTCCCACCCAGGGGTGTGAGTGTCAGTTGCAAACACTAAATGCAGTGCATTTGCATGTGCAGAAGCAAGCAGGTGTAAGCCTGTTTGGCCACCAGTATGCGAGTATTACACTGGTGAAGCAATGTAGAGGCAAACTGAGTGTAAGAAACTGTAACCACAGGTTAGCATTGCTTAGCTCCATGCAAACCCATGCACAACCACTCACAGCTGCTTTAATGTGCCTTAGTCACTCCGTATCCAACGGCCTTGTTCTGCCAGCAACAAAACAACCGGCCTTTGCAAGGCTCAAATCCAGGACCCTGCACACACAGCTAATGTGATTTACCACTAAGCCATGGCAGATATACTGACATCAGATGTTATCACAAACATATCATCCGGCATTGTCATTCAACAGTATAGGAAATGTATTCCATCATGTAGATGTATGTGTGTGTGTTTATGTCCAGATATATATACATACATATATATAGATGTATCAAGAACATCCCATGTGACAACAAAGCATTACAAAGGAATGAAAAGGGAAACACCAGCAATGCCTGTATTATGTAGTGGTGTTGTCCTATGTTATATCAAGACTCCCTCAGACAGACACGTGTCATTAATACACGCAAACATTTGTACATTGGTCAAATACATCACTCGATGCATTTTATTTACATTAACACAACAGTTCCTGTCCAATCATTATGTGAGAACAGTACTCTTGCAAGGTGCTGTGTGCGACATCATCATCATGAAAAAGGTAAATGGTGTAACCATAGAGGGACTGGTAGTGTTGTGTGTACAATGGGGTCGTTTGCATCACATGAACCTGGAATCTTTAGGAGTCATGTGCATACCATGCTCGGTTGCCTGAGAGACAGGGGTGAGGACAACTGGCGTATGTTGTGATGCATGTTAAAAGGGTTACATATGTCCAGTGAACACATGTATGAAATGGACAGCTATGTATGTGGCAAATGTTGTTCTAGGAACTGATTGGCCTTTTGTTTCTGTAGGGTGAGAGTGGGATGTGGGGGAAGAAGAGTAGGTATGCTCGTGGAGGAGAGGTTGGGTAGGATGACAGACAAGACAGCATACAGTGTCGGTATATGACACATGTGGGGTGATGCACCTTGGACAGGGAGGGGTGTTCGGCAGTCACAAGCCCATGAACCCCCAGATGGAAACAGTGAGATGGAGGTCCCCAACCATGGGCAGCCACCACTGCACCAAAACAGCCACAAAGGTGGCAGTGCTGGGGGCTGTCTAGGAGGGGCAGGCTCACCCTGTAAATTTGACACTCTGCCCTCGAGCTGGTGTATCTGGCCTCAAATCCCCTTATTGAGTCCCCTATGCACCATGTCTGGGACTGTACGACAGTGGACAAGTTCCTGTCTGGACCTGCTCCCAGTGGGGGACAAGCCCCATCCTCAGTGGCGGTTCCACCAGAAGGTGGTGCAGAGCCAACAGTGGTGGAGGTCCAAGGCTGGGCCCCAGATGTGCTGGTGCCCGGTGCCATGGCCAGCTGAAGTGGGACAGGAGGTTCTGCTGGGACCTTCCAACCCATACAGCCTATGGTGTTGCAGTTTTAACACAGATATGGCTTAGTAATAGTCAACAGCATTCAGGATTACTTATAACAGCATGCATAGATATGACCATCAACCCAACACAACAGAAGGCATACATTTGCAGAGGGAGCACAACACATGCATATATACTGCATGACATCTGTACAAAGTGTAGAAGACTCGTGACTGCAGCTATAAACCGTGGCCCATTATTGGCATGTCACTGAGAACCCCAGACAGTGACTGTCATACCACTGCTTCATGTGAAATATGTCCAATCAGGGATGTGATGGCAGCAACTCTCATCACTATCACCATGTACTGACTGCAATCCTCACACTATGCTCCTGCAGTTCACATATGTGTGTTCAGTGAGTAACACAGGAAACAAATGGTTCCACACACTGACCAGTCCACAGATGGCCCTACAAATGGGGATTCTCTCACAAACAACGCACTGTCCTGTAAGTTTTAAAACATGCAGAATATCCATTACCACACACAACTTGTTAAACTGGCAGTAGTCTCAATGAAGCATAGCTACACTTACATGCTGTAGTCATGTCTGGCACATCACCCTCCTGTCTTTAGGCAATTTTCCACTGTATGTGTTGTTTGAGGAACATTCAGATATAATCTGTGATACTGTTTACCAAACATCAGATCCAGGTTCCACTCACAGCGACTGTCATGGGCAAACACCAACATGATGTTCCTAGATATTTTACTGTGTTTCCATGCAATTGGCTATGGGAACATCATCACAGCTGTTCCACATGCAATCAGCTAGAGGAGGAATGCAATAGGTGCAGAGGCCATCACTTCATCATGACCATCACTTACAAAACACAAGCTGCTGCTGAGCAGGTGTACAACTCCACATCCACCAGAGAGAGTGTGGGAGGGACAGACAGACAGAGGCAAAGTACATCAGAGAAGGGTTTGGAGACTAAAACCTAAGCATCGTCTGTCCCACACCTACCAGTACAGGGATTCAAACCCCTGACTGACTAGTCATTACTACTACAAGTGCATGTAGTTACTCCATGTGCCACAAAGCTGAACTGTTGTTGTGCTGTAAGAACATATATGTGTGCTGGTGAGCGAAATCTGCAACAGAGATGTAGTAGACATACATTAGGTGTAGCACACATGGCTGTCCACATGAATGGATGTCATTGTCAACACAACCACACTCTCTAATGGACTCACATTGACACACTTTGCCAGGCCCACAGATACACTTCCTAACTACTTAGTTTGCCACACTGCAGTAATGCACAGGTACTACATGCACCACAGGGGTTATCCAGAGGTTCTATGAGCTAGGGCATGTGAACATGTCTGACAATCAGTTGGTATGCCAATGGGAGTTATACTGGGTGTGACTCTGGTTGGGAGCATCATACCCCACATGCAGACACAAGGTGCCAGTACTGACATGCATGTGTGCATTGCTTCATGGGTGTGTAGTGGTTGGCTGTGCAAGATGGCTGTACAAGGCTGGGTGAGGGGTAATCCTTGGCATCACACCACCCGACAATGGTGTGCAGTGTGGTACAGGGGTGTAGTGTCTGCAATGTCCCACACAGATGGGTATTGTATGAACTGTCCTGACATACTGGTTACCATTGTGTATGGCCATTGCTTTGCAATGCATGCCATGTCTGTGTTTGATAGTCCGTGACATGGACATTGCCTGGGATGTGCATGTCCCACAATAATGTACAGTGACATTTACAAGTGTATCTGGTTTGGCTGGCACATGTTGTGTACACAGACTATTATCCTCAGATATGCCAATACTGGCCTGGTGTGGCAGGACCTGGTTGACCCTGCACCTGCATTGATAGCATGATACAGGTATTCCCTGGTGTCAGTGACATCAGTCCATACAGGGCACATGTGTAAGGCATTGTATGGCCTCTGTGGATCACATTTGATGGCACCACATATGTTGCAGGCATCCAGTGGGGAACATAGTGAAGGCACATTGTCCACAATTATGTGCCTATTGTACTGCTGTACAGCGTGCCATGCCCTCTGCAGCCCACTGCAATTAAACCATGCCTACTATCTGTCATCAATGTGCAGGGTACCAGCAACATAGCGGGATATTCTAGGCAAGTGTGTTTGTGTATGACACATGGGTTCAGAACGTATTCCAGGTAATAGTAGGATTGCATACTTTGTTCACCAGGCCTTTTGCTAGATGTAGGGGTATGGCTTGCCAGCACAGTTCCTTGGCTGATTGACATCTGTACTCCTCGTGGGGTGGACATTGTGACATATAATACGGACACCATATAAGAAAACTACAAGATCCACTCCCCAACATGTCCAGTGGTTAGACACTCACAGCCACCGACTGTCAAAAACAGACACACACCTGCCATGTCTTGGAATAAAACTTCTACCTAACTAGTTTATCACACTACAGCATTACGCAGTTACAGCACGTGCTACAGAGATTACTGGGTTACAGTAGTCCCAGAGGTGTATTACTAGGTGGGTGAGAACAGCAGGATTGCCAAAGGTGGTTATGTGAATTGTAAAGAGTGTGCATACTCTAAAAAGCATTGTTTCTTTCACAGGCAAACACACACACACACACACACACACACACACACACACACACACACACACACACACACACACACACACACACACACACACACAGTTGGTCTGTCTTGGAATAAAACCCCTACCTTACTAGTTTATCACACTACAGCATTATGCAGTTACAGCATGCGCTATGGAGATTACTGGATTACAGAAGTCCCAAAGGTGTATTTCTAGGTGGGTGACATCAACAGGATTGCCAGAGGACGTTATGTGAATTGTAAAGAGTGTGCATACTCTAAAAAACATTGTGACTTTCTCAGGCAGACAGACACATACAGTTGGCCTCTCTTGGAATAAAACCCCTATCTAACTAGTTTATCACACTACAACAATACACAGTTACAGCATGCGCTATGGAAAATACTAGGTGACAGCAGTCCCAGAGGTGGATATCTAGGTGTGTGACATCAACAGAATTGCCAAAGGTGAGTATGTGAATTGTAAAGAGTGTGCATACTCTAAAAGCATTGTTTCGTTCACATGCAGGCACACAGAAACACACACACACTTGGCCTGTCTGGGATTAGAACACCTACCCAGCTAGTTTAGCACACTACAGCATTATGCAATTACAGCACACATCATGGAGATTACTGGGTCTCAGAACTCCCAGAGCTGTATTTGTAGGTGGGTGACATCAGCAGAATTACCAAAGAAGGGCATGTTAAGTGTACTGCGAGTTGTACATGTCTGTTATTGCATGTACCACTGCTTACTGTCACAAAACACATCTACATTTGCTTTATGTGGTCCTAATTGACAGTATCAACAAGGCTTACAGGTCTTGAACCCTGGACCATGCACACTGAGGTCACTGGACGTAAGCCATCTGGGTTGTATACATGTGGCATGGAGTCTATAAAGCACATCTTACTACAGGTATTCCACAGTACTGAAAACAAATGGGACAGCACTTTGTGTAGATATGTACGGTACCCTTGAATGTACTGTACTCTGTGAAAAAACAAAGACAAGTCTACATCTGTACAACTGTCATAACTATATATATATATATATATATATATATATATATATATATATATATGTACCTGCGGGATGTGTACACACACACACACACACACACATACATATATATATATATATATATATATATATATATATATAGATAGATAGATATAGATATATACACAGACACAGCTATAGCCATATATATATATATATATATATATATATATATATATATATATATATATATATATATACACACACATCTGAACACCCTTTGTGACACAGAAGGGTTCCAAAGGAACTGACGTGTACTCAAACCAGAGGCATCTCTTGTGTTATAACATGTAAATCTTAAGCAGTTCACCAGAGTAGGGATGGTTGTTGTGTATGTAAAGTTTGGGGTGGGGAATGATGGCTAATGTAATCTACCCTGGGGATTGTGCAGTTAGGATGGGGGAATGATGGGTATGGACTTACACCCCAGTGACCACTTCTGTGTCACTGCTCGACAGTGGCACAGGAAAATAACATACCCATCTGTATGTGGTACTTTGTAGACACCGGTCAACACAGATGGCTACCATGGTGTGCTAAAAGATATTACACAGGTGTATGCCTGGCTACAGGTTAGTCACACACACAAACATGCACACACTTGCCAGTATTGTGCATACATGTCTTGCCTATGTAAAGGTAACTAGTACAGTGGTATGCAGTTGGGTTATGTGCCACAGAACACATACAATTACACTTACTCTGATTCCACTTCTGAGCTGGGTGACATCACAGGACTGATTACTTGCAGTGAGGAGGGGGGAAGAGAGAGGTTTAGCAGTTGATAAGGATAAAGGCCAGTGCAAAAGGAGGTATCTCTTTGGAATGCAACAAAACCTACTGTCATGACAGGATGCAGACACAAATACACACACACACAACCACACTAAGCCATTTGTTGACACACGCCCACAAACACACTCAGCCATTTGCTGACACACACACTCAGGCATTTGCTGTCACACACACAAACAGTTGCCAGTGGTTGGATCAGAACTCCTGCCTATCTACAGATCACTATTATAGCAAGAAGCACTTATGAGACGCGCCACAGAGATTACACGTTCCAAGGCAGTCAGAATACCCTTCTAAGATTGAGGACAACAACAGGGAGACTGACAGTCACGAAGTACATAGCTGTAAACCTGTGTGTTTAAAGTAGGTGTCCATTACAACCTGCATGCACAAACAAGACACATCATCTGCAGGTGGGCCGGAGAGGTATAATTGTAGCACAACAAGAACCTGAAATGGAGTATGCCCATCTGTCGAATGGACAACTACTTACACTATACAGGGTTACAGTGGGCATGCTCATACACTTAGTAGCACAGGGCCGTTTGGGATGCACTATGACTACAACTACACAAGTTTATACTGGGCATGCTCATACACTTAGTAACAAAGGGCTTGTTGGATGCACTGACTCAAATTACACAAGGTGGCAGTGGGTATGCTCATACACTTAGTAGCACAGGGCTGTTTGGGATGCACTCTGATTCTAACCACAGAAGGCCACAGTGTTCATGCTCATACACTTACATGTACAAAACACATTGTAATAGACTCCTATTGTAAACACACAGGTTTACAGCTATGTACATCTTACCTGTCAGTATATATGCACATCATACTGGTTTACTAGGTTTACTACCTGCTACCTGTATGTGGCCCGTAAATGATATACCTGTGTCTGTGCTGTGTGATACACATGCATACATGTACATGAAGTACTGACATATATATATGTTAAGTATACACATTCATGCATGTGTGGACGTGACAGACAATAGTTTACCTGGGACACACAGTAGGATGCTACATACAGCATGTGTCACACACCTTGCTGCCCTGAAAGGCATTCATTGATAGCAGGTTGTGGACAGTGGCATTATACGTGGGACAGTGGCATGTGAAAGCATAATGTGTGAGCCACATTGTGCAATGGTACTGAGATGCAGGTTTCAAGATGACCTCTCCTGGCTGTGTTAGTAGTTGTCATTATTAGCAGGACTGCTACCCTAAGTATATCTCACATTGGTCATATACACAATTTCAGCTGCTGTCCGTTACCTTACATGAGGCATTTTCTACCAAGCACACTACTGCCACTCGCAGTGATGTTATGGTACAAGTGGCAACTGCTAGACAAAAACAATGAGCCAATGTCCTGCTGTTATTATCAGGTTGTCCAGTGTCTGTCATTCTAGGCTGTCATGACTGAATGACAAGCCTTCAACACAGAGCACATGCATGCATGTTTCACGTGTGTGGATAATACCTAGGTCACATTTACCCATATAGCCACATTCCAAGGCAAATGTTCTACACCCAGAAGTAACACCCTGACACCTACAAGACAATTGCATTGGATGCTTATGCTAACCAATGCTAGATGTGTGGCTTTAATAATCCATTTGCTCAATGTAGAACCTACAATGGGGAGTACTGACATCTTTGCAGTGAGGAACACCTGGCTGAAGGCTCTGTAGTGCACAACTGCACTACCACCATATAACTCAGATCCAGACATGTGGGCCATAACAGTGGTATGGACCATTCCAGGTGGTGGTGTCCACATATTCATAAAGGCTACTCACATGTAAAGACCACTACTCCAACATAACTCAACACAGATGAGTCAGATACAGGTAACAGTGGCAAATGCTGCATTATAGGTTGTATCCTCATATACATCCACCACCTTGTCCCCAGACTACCAACACACATCCATGTGTGGTATGACATAGTATGGTAGACCACCAGATAACCCCCAATTGGTGGACTTTACCTAGGCCTACATCAACTGAGCAAAGTATCCATGTACAGACACAGCTGCATAATGTGTTATGCAATGCAATAATACCACTGTTTGTAATCAGCTCAGTTGTACACATACCAGGGGCCTTCAGATGTTGTCAGCATTAACACGGTTGACTGTTGCTGTACACCAGTAAACAACACCCTCATGGTTGGATATGACCTAACTGTACCTGCCCTGGATATGTACATCCCACACTCATACAACATAAATGACATTGCAATAGCTTTCATTATCCTTTCTACATACAGGTGGCTACAGTCATTACACACATGAACATGGCAGATGGCATGCTAACAGTACATAAGGTTTGATATCTATGTTAACAGAGGTAATATTTCCTCTCTACTGGTCACCCATGACACCTATCATATCATACAACACCCCATGTGGCATTAATGTCATTAGACATGTCCACCTAATGCAATGCCTACAAACATACCCAAATAACAGGATCATAAGACCTACACAAGGCCAGCTCTGCTCTGTATGTTCCTGATTAGTCACAGGTGATATGTTCATGACATGTACAACCATGTGTGGCCACAGCTCCTACATATACCCCATGTCAACAATTGCAAGCCATGCATGCTGTGTGCTGTCTGGACATTAGCCTTAGTACCACAATAACCAGTACATGCTGGGGTGAGATGTTTTCAAGCTACAGAGCTCACACATGATTGAATGAGTGTACTGCCTAGCTCTAACAGAGCACATTGCTGGCACTCTTCCAGTAAACATGAGGTGTGTGTGGCAAACATGGCACTGTCAAGTAACAGTTTGTAGGACCATGACATGGAATAATGCTGTGTGTGTGTCTCACTGATATGTGCTGTCATATATGTACACATGGCTACTCAGTGAAGGTGGTAGTGTCCTACCAGTACATGAATACAACATGCATTATGGTGTAATACTCGAATATGTTTCACACATGGCATGGGGAAGGTGTGGAATGCATCCTATTGACCTGCTGGTGCACTTACTGAAGTAGACCGCATATGTGTACATGTATTGATGTTTGTGTAGATTCCATGTGTGTGCAGTGTCTGATGTCTGAAGGTGACTGTTGTCTTAGTACATCATGCTGTTGCAATACAGCCTCAACATTGCCAACTGTATATGGTGATATGCTCTAAGTACAGTAAGCCGTACATGAGGTATGGACAGATGTTTGGACATGACTACTAAGTGGTGGAGCTTCTTTGCAGATAAATGATTACTGAGGACAACTCACTGGTGTGCTACAACCATTTCTACAATAACCTCTGTAACTGCTAAGGTCAGGTTTTGTTAATTGAAGTGGAAGACAGACAATGTAGAATGCAGTAAGGGTGACACTGAAGGCAAATCTCATGATACCTGTAACAGTAATACCTCCCCTGTGCATATATTGTGCATATATCAGCACAGTTGGCAAAGGAAAGAGTCAGTAAGCTTTGTAGCAAATGCAATAGTGCTGTACTTCTGTAATACCTATCATGAGATAGGCAGATGTTTGATTCACAGTACTGGCATGTGTGGGGGTGTGTGTATCCATATATGTCACGTATTGTTGGGAATACATCCAACATGTTTTCACTCTCCTGAACGCTGTTGTTGACACCAGTACAGAGAGAAGTGTAGAAAGAAAGGCATAGGCAGGTGGTTGAACCTCACACATGTAAAGTGTCTGTATGATTGTGACATAGGTGTATATCTTTGTGAATGCCACAGTGTGTATGTGTGTGTGTGTGTGTGTGTGTGTGTGTGTGTGTGAGTGTGTGTGTGTATATGGCTTTCTGTGTGTATGGCTGTCCAGTCCCTGGAGTGAGACTGTATTTTACCATAGTGAAATGTTAATGCCCCCTCCCCGCATCCACTCAATGCAGTCTAGCATCCCTGTTGATATCATCAATCATAGACGGGCATTCTAACCACCTGTTAACATGTACATGCTGGGTGTGACCTGTTGTTGCATAGCCTATTGATGGAGCCCCCTCCCCACATACACTCACTGCACTGTAGTATCTCTGTCAATGTCCTCGATCTTAGGCCATTCCGACTACCTGTACATATGTAATCTCTGTGGTGCATTTTGTAATTGCGTAGTACTATAATGATGATATTCACATAGGCAGGGGTTCTCATCTGAACACTGGCAACTATGTGTGTGTCAGAGTGTGTGTTACTGTGTCCGTGAATCCCTGAGTCTGTGGGTGTGTCTGTGTTTGCATGCTGTCATGGCAGTGGGTACTGCTTTACTGCTTCCCAATGAGAAGCCACTATTTCATAGGTTCATAGGTTGATACTAGGCTATCAGCCCTAGAGCCTGTACAAGCCTAGCCATAACAATTCCCTGGCTATTTCTTCCCACACTATTTACTTCCCTGGAACCCTGTCTAGCAGGGCGACTGACATGATCCCCGGGGTGAATTTCCTTTCCCCCATCCAATCATCAAGGTTTCTTTTGAACAGGGCCAAAGAGACACTCTGCTTGACATGTATGGGCAATCTATTCCAGAGTCTGGGGAGTCTCTGTGTCAGGAACCTATCCCTCCAGCATGTTTTGTTTATTGTGATGGCAAGGTTTAGATCCCTGGAGCATGTGGCTCTGAGGGATTGGGATTTCTTTAAGTGTAGCATGTCCAACAACTCTGGTTTTTGACATGGCCTTGTATGTTAAGCAGAGATCGCCTCTGAGTAGACGATATGCAGCAGAGTATAGCTGGAGTTTTTAAGGCAGTCAGCATAGGTCATCTGCTTTAGGCCTGTGGTTCTTTTAGTGATGTATTTCTGCGGTCTTTCCAGTTGTTGCAGATGTCTTGAGAGGTACATACCAAACGGGGTATTGTATTCTATAATGGATTTAATGAGGGATGAGTACAATGGGACAATGACTTCCTTTTTTCTGGATGAAAAGCCCTTAGTGATGAGGTGTGCCATATAGAAGGATTTCCTGACTGTTGTGGCAATGTGGTTATTGAAGGTGAGACAACTGTCCACCTGTGTCCCTAAGTCTCTTATCACACTTTCGGTGTTTAGTGTACTGCCACCTATATGATAATTCATGGGTACATGTTTTTTCCCAAAGGGGATAACTATACATTTCTTGGCATTGAGCTTGAGCCCATGGCTCTGGCAAAAGCACCAAGCATCTGTTTCTGTAAGGCCCTTTTGTAGAGTATCCACATTATTTGCTTTACCCTTGTTATCCGCCATACCACTCTTTTACCTCCTCCCTGCTCCAGGTAACTATACCTGTGATGTCACCCACTATGGATGTGACGGCTCTGAACACAGTAGCTTACTACACAGCTAACATGCTCTTGGATCATTAGAACAGTAAACATAATTGAAACATGGGAGAATATAACTACGATGTGGAAGCTACAAAGTGCATGCAGGTATTGTCATACTGACCTGTGGGTAGTCAACATGTACATATGTGACACTAACTGCAAACACCGACATCCCCTGGCACATGTAACTACACCTGAAAGTGGAAGGCAGAACGTCAAGATCAACATGCTGTTAGTCTTGTTACACATGATACATACTGTCAAACGTACAAAATGCATTCTAAAACTGTAATACATGGTATGCCTGCTGTCTGTCAACACTACTCAACAATATGAATCTACAATTATCTACCTAGTATGTTCACCCTGTGCATCAGACCATATGAGCATGTCCCTGCTTCGATGGTGTGGATGACAGGGATGTGGCACAGGCATCATCATATGCACAGGGTGATAATGTTTGCCAGAGGCCTAGGCTGCACCATTGGATGACATCATGTGTGTGTGTGTGTGTGTGTGTGTGTGTGTGTGTGTGTGTGTGTGTGTGTGTGTGTGTGTGTGTTAGAGCTGTGATATCATTGGGCGTGTGTGGATGTTATGTGTGTGTGTGTTCAGGTGCCCTACATTTGTTTCCAGTGTGTGTGTGTGTGTGTGTGTGTGTGTGTGTGTGTGTGTGTGTGTGTGTGTGTGTGTGTGTGTGTGTGTGCATGTACACAGGTCTGGCATGTGGCTGGCCTACACAGGGGTATTATTGACAGCTGCAGAATTTACAAGGCAGGTTTCATAGTTCACGGTGTCCAACCACGGCTACGTGATCTGTGCCTGCCAGGGGTTGCACAGGCACTACCAGGCAGAGGTCCAGATTGGGTACTGTTTGATGACATATGTCCACTGGAATTGTGTCCCTGTTGGGACCATCCAGGACCACGTGCATGTGGCCTGCTGTGTCCTGGTGTGGACTGCACAGCACCAGCTGCACTGCTGCTGCTACCACCACTATGGGAGCGGGCATGTGCAGTAGCATGTTCACGTAGACCTTCAACAGGTGATGTTGCTGACCTACGTCCACATGCCCAATGACTCACTCCCAACAGATGTTCCAGCACAGACATTTCACGCTCGAGGATTGACATGCCACAGTCAAGGACTCCCACCATGTCACCCAATCATCTAGCCAAAACATCTGCAAGATGATGGTGAGCATTTGCAAGTGCCTGGATGTTGTCAGTTAATGAATGGGCAACAGCCCTCTGAAGCCTCAGACCTTCTCTGTTGTTCCATTCAGCACATGCCTGTTCCTCCATTACAGCCTGAAACATGCACCTGGTGACTCTAGCTGATGTGCTTTGTCTCGCAAGGGCATGTTGGCCAGTGGTCCTCCTATGAGCAGCGCTGGGCACATGCCTGTGTGATACATTACCAGTCAGTTGACTGGGATCATGGTGTGCAGACATACCTTCCATAGTCTCCACACTTCCCTGTTTCATGTTACCACCCGCCAACTGTCCGTCCTCTATGGCCAGTGGTGATGGGGTATGTGTAGGCAGGGGAATTGTGTGCGAGAATGAGGGGGAGACTGGTGGAATGGCAACCAATGGCACAGATTCAGCACCTGACATCCCTGCTGTGCCTCAATCATACTATCATCATCACTGCTAGAGTCTGTGGGGACATTAACATCAGGTGGACCACAGGAGGGCAATGCACCTACATCAACACCTGTGAGGGGAAGACAAGAACTGTACATTACAAGTTATACCAGACACAGACAAGGACAGACAGAGACACACAGACACACACACACACACACACACACACACACACACACACACACACACACACACACACACACACACACACACACACACACACACACACACACACACACACACACACACACAGACATACAGACAGAGCACACAGACACACAGACAGAGACACACAGACACACACAGACACACAGACACACACGCTACATTCAGAGGACATGGCAGATGGCATTCAGCTTAGACAATTATAGATTAAGCTTAGACAATTATAGTGGTAGCTATCATACATCCCTGAGTTGCACAAAACAGCATGCATGTGTTATAGCAGATGGCATGCACCTTACACAATTATAGTTGTGGTTAGCATACATACCTGTATTGCACCATTTGTGTTAGTAGCCTATGACCATATCTGCAACACAATGCATGCACTTTGCGCCATTGCACCACACTGCCATGGTATGTGCAACATACACCACATGTTAACAGACCATTGCTGACCTTTGTACATCTGCCACTGATGCTTTGTGTTGGCCACCGCCCCTATGTATGAGGACATGAGAAGTAGGATATGTCCACTGCAAACTATGTTTGCCTGAGCCCTAGCTTGCATATCTCCCCCAAGGCAGTGCATGCCTGTTCAACATTATTCCGCCTACCCCTGAGCTGAGTCTAGACATTGTGCATGTTGCTGTACACACATGTTTGACATGGCTGTCCCTACATTACAATGGTGCTACAGATCAGCACAGGTTTACAGTACACCAGCCTGCTGTATGGCGTATGACCTTGCCAATCACATGTAGTATGACATGTCTTCTGCTGACGTGCTGAATGACATGCATACATGTGTAACACAATGGTGTCCTTTCCCCTCTACAGTATGGTAATGGTGTCCCAATGCAGGGATGTGTTATACTAACATGGGCCTTCAGCTGATGCAATGTTGTCTTTCCACCCTACAAATATGCAGTGACATACTGCACATTGAGCTGATGTGCATAGCCATTGCAGGGCATCATGTGGCTTCACAATTGCTACACAGTGTGAGCTACTGACACAGTTCATAGCCATGACTATGTTCACATACAATACATATCTAATGTGGAATGTGATCCACATCACTGAGGTGTATACACACTAAACCCTAATGTGGAATGCATGGCACAGGTCACAGAAGGATATACACATGACACCCCTGCACATCTGCAACCATATTACTGATGCCTGGCAACTATGCCCACACATGGCTAACTTAGCAGTACTCTGTGTCCCACATGCCATCTGTGTACCTCACACACACATGAGGAGCAGGCATGACAGTGATGTCTGACACCAGCAAGGTGAATATACTGTATCTGTGGCCTGATGTGGTTGTATGTGTATGTTGTGCAACACATGTATGTATTTGGATACTGTATAGGTGAATGCTTTCATGTCATAACATACTCAAGATGTTCAAGACATGTTATGTGGCGGTTTCATGTTATGCCTACACAAGCTGTGCACAGGCCTGTATGATGTTTAGTGTTTCACATCTGCAATATCACCATTACATAAAGGCCATAGATGTATTGTGTTGAGCCAATGTACAACAGGGTGTACACACATGTACATCACTTCTACTGTGTGTGTTGCTTCATGTCTCTGGCCATCCTCCATGGCCATGTATACACATGTTCTGTCCAATGGTTGTGATGCCCATCTTATTTCACATGTCAGTGTTATCCCATATGACATACACCCATAGATGTCATATGCTCCACTGAGGACAGGGTTATGCAGACAAAGAGTGGTATGTATGGGATGTGAGACATCATGTTTTACAGGATAGTTGAGCAGTGTTGCAGTCAGCCCACTACATGTCATGGAAATGTCAGATAGCACATGACATTGTGTGACATTCTTAGCAAGGGTATAATCCACAAGGGTGCATCCTGGGGGCTGGTCATACTCCAGCTCCAACATATTTAGAGTGTGTGCACACATATGCTCTCTGTACAGTACTGCTCATATTCCCAGCATGGGTAATGCTAATATGTAGTACCTGTCCCTACAGTGAAACACACCTCCACCATTGTATTCACTGTTGTCCACACGTCTGGTAATGACAGTTTGGAAGGTTTAGTGTAGGTGTTTCATATAGTCTTCCATTGTTTCACATGGTAACCACTGTGATGCATTGCAGGTCTGACCACTGTCTAGTAACAGGACCACCATACATTATGTGTACATGTGTTATGGCAGATAGCATGCAATTAATATGATCTGTGCATTATCAAGCCTGGTAAATAATAACAATCTCACCTGACACAGGCTGCTGTCACCACAAAATGCCAGAGGTACCTAAACAGGAGTGTCACAGCAGTAAATCATTATCCACACCTGTGTGATAGCTACAGGGTGCAATGTCCATGTTAACACATAAGCCAGTACAATACACTATACTATGGAGCATGCTCATATGTGCATACATAGAGTAGCAGACTATAGTATGTGACATGTGTGCATACATGCCTTGCATATAATGTTACATTACATATTGTACAGTAACACTTGTAACTATGTGAAATATAGTTGTGTTATATGTGCAGTAGTGACTTACCAGGTAACTCCAGGCTTGGTGGTTGAGAGACACCCACCTCCACAATACAGGCTAAAGCTTGTGGATGGAGTTCTGCAGGTGTCCCCAGGTTGGCGAGTAGCTCCTCGGTACATGTGAGTGGGGGCTGGGTGAGTGGCCCCCCACCTGTTGCACCTTGTTCCCTGGTGATTGCATTAGCATGCTGTTTTGCCCATCTCATGAGGTCAGCGCAGTGTCAGTGCACCTGCTGATAGGTACGAATGTGACCACCAACATAATTTACTCTCCTGCAGAGTTCCTCCCACAGGACATCCCACTGCTGTGCATCCTGTGGCACATGGCTGAAGAGTGTTTTATGGTTGTTGAGGAGGTATGAGATGAGGACCTCATCCTCCAAGCGGCTGTATGCTGGCAGCCTGCTATGTGGCATACCTGGAAGACATAATGATGGAGACAGGTCACAGTAACTCACAGAGAAGTACAGAAGTACAGCTGAACATACATGTGTATCACACTTATTAAGATTACAAATACGTATTTGCAAATCTATATGACACTAACACCACTGACATGTATGTCACACACATTTGACACTTACTGGTGATGTGATGTTATCGCCATATATGTGTGTATCATGTGATGACATTGCTCATACACCATGTGGATGTTGTCTTGATGTGGGCATGTCTGTTTGCCTGTACTGGTGTCTTTACCTATCAGCACATGCCTGGATGTGTTCACATTAATGAAATCAAACTTAATGCTGTGTATATGTCACATATATAGTCATACATAGCCATTAGGGACATGACTGTGACCCTGCAGACTTGCAAGCATGTATGTGTTTTGCCATATACATCTACATGGCACTGCATAGCTGTGTAGCATCATGCCATGTATTGCCTGTGTTGCACATGTGTAACACATGGGACAATAGCTAGCCTGATGGTATTTGCAGGGTTGGATATCAACTATAGCATGTATGGTCATAGTGATCTAGTAGGCTATATGCCCTGGGCCATTTATGAGCCTAGGCAGACAGGTTACCTAGCTGTAGGCAACAGACAGGTAAGTTTCAGTGGCCAGTTCAAGCAGTACCACAGAACTGATCCACAGGGTTACTGATATATTTAGCATTCAATCATCACACCATGTCACAGAGAGGGGCGATGTGCAGCTTCACTGGACAGGGATGTATAGCATGGCAAGAGTATGTTAAGTGTATGAGACAGAGATCTGTCAGGCATGTTGTGATCCTTGTACTAGAAAGGTGGATGTCCATGAAGTATGTGTTTATTTGAGATCAGGATGGGTTAAGTCTAGCATGTCCAACACCTCTGGGCTGGACATGGCTTTATTCAGAGTAGGCTGCATGCTACATAGTGCAGCTAGGGATTGGGAAGGGCAGTGTAGGCCATCTACACATGGGCAATAACCCTTAAAGGAAATATGTGATCTATTATGGGTCACATGGGTGTTGAGTATGGCTGAGCAATTATATCTATATTCCTGGATGGCACCCTGTCACGTTGCCTAGGTAGTAGTTCATGGGTACAAGGTTTGTAACATAGGGGATGACAATGCAATACTTAGCTGTCAGATTGTGGCCATACATCACGCACCACACATCTGACATGCTAAGGCCCTTCTGTATGTTGAATGTAGCACACATTGAGTCAACTATTGCTCCTAGTTCATAGTCATTTGCAAATATCAGTAGGCTGATGCCTTCTGTGTTAGTCTATGTGGTATAGATAACAAAGTGGGGGAGTACCAGGAATGAGCCCTGTATTACTGTGGTTGGCACTGGTTTGATGTGCGTGTATTAGTCAGACACCATCTGTAGTGTTGGTTCTGCCAGCAGTCCAGTTGCCAACCACTCCTGTGATGTAGGAATATACACCTAGTTTACTGAATGTAGCTGGAACACAGTATGGGTGATGTTGTCCTACGACCAGGCAAGGTCATGATATGCAGTGTGACTCAACCCAACTGTCATCTACATCTGTACTGAGTACATCAAATACAGTGATTATTCAATTACTGTGCTTGCTTTGGTGCCTTTTTCATTTTAAAACTGTGTATGAAGTTTTTTTTCTTTTCTCTGATGAAGTCTTCCAAAGGCTGAACGATGAAAAGTGCTTCACATTAAACATTTTTGGAGTTATTCTAGCCAGATCTGAGCCTGTGTTGTTTTTTGTTTTGAAGAGCTTGTTGTTCCAGTTATTTTCAAACATTGATTATGGTTCATGGCCTTACAGACCAGACTCAGCAGGGTAGTTGTGCACAATTTCCCATTATCAGTGGTGTCTCTTCCTTTGTGGGGTGTGATAACTGTTGCTGTGCACCATTCAGTGTGTACACAGCCTGACATGGAGCTATGATTGAACATGATGTGTATGTGGATAGTTGATTGTTCTTACATTTGTTTAGGATACACCCTGGGATGTTAACAGGTCCCATGACAGCTGTATGTATGGCTTTAGAGAGTGCAGCTTGTACCTGCATAGTCGTTATTACAGGGGCACTGTAGTGTACATGGATATATTACTAAGTGTACCGGTTGGGGGGGAGGTGGGAGTGGGTTTAGGTTCTCCAAGACCCTATCTGGATGAACAGGTGCTATTTCTGTAGATGCAGTACTTCCCATGCCATAGTGCTGGGCAGAACGACAGGTCTTGTCATTGCCATTACGATTGACACAGCTATAGAATGCTCTGTGCTTGGCTTCATAATATGTGGCTGATTAGTTTCATAGTAGCTTTGTGTGGTTTTATATGGTGTATCTGCATCTTACTGAGACTGACCAGGGATCACCTACACTCATGTGTGTTCACTCTTGCAACAGCTACTACCTTCTTTGGTACAGTTTAAAGCATGGTACCACCAGTTTACCTTCTTGTTTGTGTTGGGTTGAATCCTGGTTCTGTTTCAATGGCCCAATCACTGCAAATATGTGACTGCTTAAGGTTCATTTGTGTAGGATTCAGCATTTGCACATGCATTGTTCATCTGCATGGGTGCCATGACAGTCACCACTCAGCTCTTAGGAAACATAACATTGGCATTGAAGACTGACTATGTGTAGCATACTGTTAGCCCTGTTTGTATGACTACTGTGATCCAGGTCATTGGGGTCTATGGAATCCAACATGCATTGAGCGCAGGTGTTGGTACATGAGGAGTCTTCCCAGTTCATAAATGGAATAGTTGAGAGTAGCCATTATTATGGTTCTGTCTCAGACCTAATCTTCCACCTTTACAGCACATTATGAAAGTTGGGAAATCCATGGCCTGGTGGGTAATCTGTCACAAGGTGCAATTTGAATTCCACTTTGGCACAAAGGTAGTTGCTCAGCATAATGCATCTGAAGTTATGCAAGTGCAACTAGTGTGGGGGTGTACATATCCTTCAGGAATATGGACACACCTGCGGTCCGTGTGTTCCAATAAAGGAAAATGGGCAAGAGGTGAGGTATGTGTTATAACATGGTCATGCAGGTGTGCTCTCTGGAGCATTGATCCATGTCTCAGTCACTGCACAGATATGTTCTCCATGTTAGGGATTGACAAATGTGTGTCCATATAGTGTTTCTGACATATATCATTGTGTAGCAAGACCAGCAGTTTATTGCTTGGTTGTGCCTATAACAGCAGTGGACCTTCACTTGAACTGTGCATAGGGGAAGCATGAGCCCTAGGCAGTATCCAGATTCCCAGGGGTGACAGGTGCAGGCCCTGTCTGGAAAAGCATCATGGTCTGTCAACCATGTTATCCCAGGCAGAGAGATACTGGATACCCTTTGACTTGCACCACTACACTAGACAATTGTGGAATACAATCCTTTTGTCCTTGTACTGTAGTATCATTCTGGCCAATGGCAGAATGCTACCTAGGCCTTGGGACATACCTGCATGGGCTACAAGACCTGACAGTTCCTACATGTGTTTCCATGCAGTCCAGGCTACTGCATCACAAGTCCTGCACAACAACATGGAATATGCCAGAGCCATGTGTATAGTTCAAAAGGTGGTCTGAGTGTATGGGTATGTAGCTAATCATGGCAGACAGACAGCTGACAGTATGTATGCCCTCGTATAGGTTGGTGTGTAACATAGTGCTAGAGTTTGCATTCACAAATGAGTAGTGATGGGCATGTTTCCAGCTACGTGTTCTGAGGTGTGGCACAATTATGCAAACTATGTCATACAGTTTGTGTATTTTGGTGTCTGTCTCTTCCAGCTTGGGGGGGGGGGGGTCACTTGTTTGGCCAGATACTCAGAAGCATCTGTGAATGTGTGTGATGAAGTCTTCCAAAGGCTGAATGATGAAAAGTGCTTCACATTAAACATGTTTGGAGTTATTCTAGCCAGATCTGAGCCTGTGTTGTTTTTTTGTTTTGAAGAGTTTGTTGTTCCAGTTATTTTCAAACGTTGATTATGGTTCGTGGCCTTACAGACCAGACTCAGCAGGGTAGTTGTGCACAATTTCCCATTATCAGTGGTGTCTCTTCCTTTGTGGGGTGTGATAACTGTTGCTGTGCACCATTCAGTGTGTACACAGCCTGACATAGATTCATAGATTCATAGATTCATAGATTAGTACTAGGCTAACTGCCTTTGTGGGCCATTTTAAGCCTAGCCAATTACCCCATGTGAGAATCAAACCCTGCACCTTGTATCTGTAAGGTAAACACCTTAACCATTATGCCAACCTCCCACCCCATGGAGCTATGATTGAACATGATGTGTATGTGGATAGTTGATTGTTCTTACATTTGTTTAGGATACACCCTGGGATGTTAACAGGTCCCATGAAAGCTGTATGTATGGCTTTAGAGAGTGCAGCTTGTACCTGCATAGTCGTTATTACAGGGGCACTGTAGTGTACATGGATATATTACTAAGTGTACCAGTTGGGGGGGAGGTGGGAGTGGGTTTAGGTTCTCCAAGACCCTATCTGGATGAACGGGTGCTATTTCTGTAGATGCAGTACTTCCCATGCCATAGTGCTGGGCAGCACGACAGGTCTTGTCATTGCCATTACGATTGATACAGCTATAGAATGCTCTGTGCCTGGCTTCATAATATGTGGCTGATTAGTTTCATAGTAGCTTTGCGCGGTTTTATATGGTGTATCTGCATCTTACTGAGACTGACCAGGGATCACCTACACTCATGTGTGTTCACTCTTGCAACAGCTACTACCATCTTTGGTACAGTTTAAAGCATGGTACCACCAGTTTACCTTCTTGTTTGTGTTGGGTTGAATCCTGGTTCTGATTCAATGGCCCAATCACTGCAAATATGTGACTGCTTAAGGTTTATTTGTGTAGGATTCAGCATTTGCACATGCATTGTTCATCTGCATGGGTGCCATGACAGTCACCACTCAGCTCTTAGGAAACATAACATTGGCATTGAAGACTGACTATGTGTAGCATACTGTTAGCCCTGTTTGTGTGACTACTATGATCCAGGTCATTGGGCTCTATGGAATCCAACATGCATTGAGCGCAGGTGTTGGTACATGAGGAGTCTTCCCAGTTCATAAATGGAATAGTTGAGAGTAGCCATTATTATGGTTCTGTCTCAGACCTAATCTTCCCCATTACAGCACATTATGACAGTTGGGAAATCCATGGCCTGGTGGGTAACCTGTCGCAAGGTGCAATTTGAATTCCACTTTGGCACAAAGGTAGTTGCTCAGCATAATGTATCTGAAGTTATGCAAGTGCAACTAGCGTGGGGGTGTACATATCCTTCAGGAATATGGAAACACCTGTGGCCCATGTGTTCCAATAAAGGATAATGGTTAAGAGGTGAGGTATGTGTTATAACATGGTCATGCAGGTGTGCTCTCCGGAGCGTTGAAACATGTCTCAGTCACTGCACAGATATGTTCTCCATGTTAGGGATTGACATATGTGTGTCCATATAGTGTTTCTGACATGTATCATTGAGTAGCAAGACCCGCAGTTTATTGTTTGGCTGTACCTGTAACAGCAGTGAACCTTAACCTGAACCATGCATGATGAAGGCACTATAGGGGAAGCATGAGCCCTAGGCAGTATCCAGATTCCCAGGGGTGACAGGTGCAGGCCCTGTCTGGCAAAGCATCATGGTCTGTCAACCATGTTATCCCAGGCAGACAGATACTGGATACCCTTTGACTTGCACCACTACACTAGACAATTGTGGAATACAATCCTTTTGTTCCTGTACTGCAGTATCATTCTGGCCAATGGCAGAATGCTACCCAGGCCTTGGGACATACTTGCATGGGCTACAAGACCTGACAGTTCCTACATGTGTTTCCATGCAGTCCAGGCTACTGCATCACAGGTCCTGCACAACAACATGGAATATGCCAGAGCCATGTGTATAGTTCAAAAGGTGGTCTGAGTGTATGGGTATGTGGCTAATCATAACAGACAGGCAGCTGACAGTATGTATGCCCTTGTATAGGTTGGTGTGTAACATAGTGCTAGAGTTTGCATTCACAAATGAGTAGTGATGGGCATGTTTCCAGCTACGTGTTCTGAGATGTGGCACAATTATGCAAACTATGTCATACAGTTTGTGTATTTCGTTGTCTGTCTCTTCCAGCTTGGGGGGGGGGTCACTTGTTTGGCCAGATACTCAGAAGCATCTGTGAATGTGTGTGATTTCTGGTAGTGTGTGTGTGGGTGTCCTTACTGTGTTCTGGTAAAGGTATGTGTTGGTTGTGTTGATGAGATGCATGTGTTAACCTACACCTCATGACTGTCCAGTCCAGTCATGGCTGTAGACTGGGCTGCCTTCCAACGTACCCCTGCAGCTGCATCCCAAACAATGTGTGGGGCATGGTGTTAGGTGGGTTTGACAGTGTACATGACATAGAGATTACATTCCCCCAGAATAGCCACATACACAAAGCTGACATTAGGAAACACTAGTAGCTGACTAGTGGACATGTCTGTATGAGCATTCAGTACTACAAGTACCAAGTACTGTATTTAGTTTACATATTGCTTATGAAGATGTTTTAGACAGTGATGCTCACATGTAAATATGTGTGTTATGGATGTGACAACAATGGCTATTACGGAAACATTGTAGCTACCTTTAGCAGCAATCCTCCTCTGAGGAGCACATCACATCCTTTTAGTTGATTAAAGATGATGCAAGTGTCTACAGGCCTGTTTCCTTCTCCGGGTATATACTCACATATCCACCAGGACCATGAGCTCTGTTGGGCACAGACACCCACTCTCCAAACAGAGTCATGTATCAATAGACTCTGATGCCACTATCAACATGATCAGGATATAATCAGATAGTGTAAGACATCACATATGAAGCGGCTATTACACATGGGCAGCTGTCTTCTACATCTTACACTCCTACTGCAGATGTTACACTGGAGTTAAAGATTATATGCAGCCTGTTTCATTACCAGTGCTGTGCACTAACCTACATACAGTATGTGCACGCAGCTGTTAGGCTGGCAATGAGAGGTTGGGCTACACAAACCTGGTAGTTCAACCAGTGTGTCTCTACTCTCAATATCCACTCTATATAGGTGTGCACATAGCCATTTGGCCCAGCCTTGTAACAAGGATAACTACACATTTGCATAACATGTACACATGCACAGCTGTTATTGCTTGCAAACGATACTAGAGAGGTCCATCCCTGTAACAAGGGTCACTACACATTTGCATAACATGTACACATGCACAGCTGCTTCTGCTTGCAAATGATACTAGAGAGGACCAGCTATGTAACAAGGGTCACTACGCATTTGCATAACATGTACACATGCACAGCTGTTCTTGCTTGCAAATTATACTAGAGGGGTCCAGCCCTGTAGCAAGGGTCACTACACATTTGCATAACATGTACACGTGCACAGCTATTATTGCTTGCAAACAATTCTAGAGAGGTCCAGCCCTGTAACAAGGGTCACTACAATTTGCATAACATGTACACATGCACAGCTGTTATTGCTTGCAAATGATACTAGAGAGGACCAGCCCTGTAACAAGGGTCACTACACATTTGCATAACATGTACACATGCACAGCTGTTATTGCTTGCAAATGATACTAGAGAGGACCAGCCCTGTAACAAGGTTCACTACACATTTGCATAACATGTACAGATGCACAGCTGTTATTGCTTGCAAATGATACTAGAGAGGTCCAGCCCTGTAACAAGGGTCACTACACATTTGCATAACATGTACACATGTACAGCTGTTATTGCTTGCAAGCAATACTAGAGAGGTCCAGCCCTGTAACAAGGGTCACTGCACATTTGCCTAACATGTACACATGCACAGCTGTTATTGCTTGCAAACGATACTAGAGAGGTGGATATTACATGTGTTATGTGCATGGATAGTTACCTGGCTCTTCCAATTATCTTTGCTATCATGCTGCTAAACTGTCAGATGAATACAAATGATATGTATCCTTGTTATTGAATATTGTAATTGCCAATAGACATAACTACTGTTTGCATAACATAACAGAACTGCTATGTAGAATAGAATACAGATCTGCCTAAAATACTGTACATTACAGTTATTGGCACAATATCCCACAATGCACACCATATTTGCAAGGTAAGCCCACCTTTTATACACCCATACATATGTCGACTGTTACAATATATTGACATATAATATCCCCTGTTATAGCACATACTTGTTGGACCAATCCTGACACTGACTGTGGCTGGAAGCGAATTGGTGGGTTCCAAGCCCATATCATCCCTTGTGGTGTATGCGGAGTTTGCCTTGTGACCTACAGCAGTACACACATAGAATACTACAAGCATTACTACTGCTAAACAATACATCGCTACAAGATAGCTATTTCCACTATATGCATTGTTTACACTGTAATTCTTACAGAACAGGTACTACACGCACAGACATACTACATGTTATGCATACCTTTTTAGTAATTGGAGGTGTTATTGACTAGTATAATACTCATTTTCGGTTCGTCTTTCAGTGTTTTGTACTGTCCTACAGGTAGATACAGATGGTTTGAATGTGTGACAAGGCAAACTTTTATAGTTACAGATCAGTAACATGTGCTATCCTGATAACCAATTGGTGTTCTTAAGTAGCTAATTACATGCACATCAGCTGCACTGCTACTGCCTTAGCCAATACCATGGCTACAGTGGAGTATAACTGAGTACTCCACTTGGGCGTTGTCCCTTTGCCTTACTTGTGAGGAAGACAGCGTGGAAGTGTTGTTTGGAATCTATTGCAACAGCTGTATGGAGACGAACAGTAATATATTGTGTGTAATGAATAGAGGATTTGGTCTAAATGTGAGTACTGCTGTTATATTTCTGAACATTGTTACATGTGCAGGGTTTGTCTGTACTTAATACTTCTGCATATGTTTCAGTCTGGCCAGGTTGTTTGACCAGCTCAAGGATGCATAGCTATGCATATAATATTGGGGGTTTACAGTGCGCTTACCAGGCATATTTAGTTTGGTGTTACTGTGTATCATACTGTGCTGATAATCAATACTCGGTGACACTTGCTGGTGTACGAACCTTTCAGCCCTCTAAAACGGGATTAGTTCATACAAACCCTGTTACTTCAGCAGCTGTTCAATTGTATAACAACAACTATTTCATATAGGACCATGTTAGTGTGTCTGTGTCCAGGTATGTTAAGGTTTCAGCAGATGTTGTACAGTAGTTGAATAATTAGTTATGGTATGTCAGTATGTATTGATGTCATTATTTTGGTTGTGGGGTAGATGTTGGTGGGTGTACATAGCACATGCAAGGAAGTCTACGGACGAAAGTGGAAAATTAAAAAGTTTACGCTATTGTTGTCGTGGATTCATTTGCAGGTGCCTTTGCCTTGATTTTGTTTTATAGGAACCCCTTTTATACAACGTCTATATGTGTGTGGGTGTTCTTTCCTTATGTGAACACCTATCCCTTAGTGAACTAATACTATGGTAATTGCAGGCTGATTCATTAAGGCACTGTTAAATGCTTCCTGTATAGCATGCAGGTACTGTTAGTCCTTGAATCCTTTTGGCAATACATCGGAATGTAATACAGTTTTGCAAAATGAAAGCTGTCTGTGTATTTCTGTCATGGATATTTGCAGTCATTGCAGTTGTGTTGGTGACTGTATCCATAGAACGAACATATTTGTAATAGTGTGTTGGCATATACTCTTCATATTATGTTCATATTGTTTGGGGGGGCAGAATGTGTGATTGCTATGGTCCATGTTATACTCAGATATGAACACTTCAGATGCTGTCTACAGACATGTATGTATGTATGTGTATATATGTATATATGTAAATATATATATATATATATATATATATATATATATATATATATATATTTATATATATATATGTGTGTGTGTGTATATGTATATAGATATATATATTATTGCATAGGTTTATCCCTACCTCCATAGATGTGTAGATGTTTTTAACCTATCTATATATCTACATATATATGTAGACCTGTATATATCGACATGACTCTATGTATATCTCTCTCTCTCTATATATATATATATATATATATATATATATATATATATATATATATATATATATATATATATATATATATACATATATATATATATATATATATATATATATATATATATATATATATATATATATATATATATATATATATATGAGCATACACCTTTAATTGGGTACATGGCGTGTTGTGCTATTTCAACATATTTCTCCCTTTTGTGTTTTAACCTGTCTGCATACACAACTAGGGTAGGTACATCCCAGGTAGCTTAGTGTTAAGTTACTCTGACGATGGAGTACACGGTTGCGGTTTCTACTCCTGGAAAGTGTTATTATTGTACCTCTCAGAGTAGGCACTGGTAGAAAAAGTGTGAATAACACACATTTCGTGGTTGTAAGCAGGTTTGTCCGTAGTCTGCACGACGTTAAGCAAAGGTTAAACTTGTGAAGCACTTCTCCGTTTACTGTGTTTCAGCGCCGCTTACCGTCATGCAAATCCATGGAAACCTGCTTACAACTGCTTAAGAGTGCTTTAATCCACCTGCATCCAACAGCCCTTATTCTGGCCCTCAAAATAACCTAACAGCCCTTGATCCCGGGACCATAAACCCAACAGTCACTGACTTTACCACTAAGGCATCTGAGATATGTACAAATCTTATGGTGTTGAGAATATACATTTTACTACAGGCATTCCTCACTACTGAAAACAAATGTGACAGTCAGTTGGTGTACATATGTCTGATACATGTTAATGTTCATATGTTTGTGAAATTAGGTGTTGCAATATGAAATGACAGGGTGTATTATGAATGAGAAAGGTTCTTGTTTTGTGTCCTTTTTATATTGTCCCCATACTCCATGTATACCTCTCCAGTTCACTTATTGGACATCTTACCCAGGCCCTCCTTGATGCATGATTGCATTACCCATCATTTCTCCCCCACCCCAATCTTCACATACACAACAACCACCCCTTCTATGGTGAATTAGGTTAATATTAATTGTTATGATACCAGAGCTGCATGTGTTTTGTGTACACTCCAATTCCTTTGGAGTGCTTCCGTGTCACAAAGTGTGTTTATATATATATGGCTATTGATGTAACTGTATAATATAAATATATATATATCTATATGTATATATATATATATATATATATATATATATATATATATATATATATATATATATATGCAGACCACTGACATGTATATATATATATATATATATATATATATATATATATTTATAGATAGATATATATTTCGTATTAGTTTGTAACAGTAATACATATGTAGACTGGAATGTGTTGGTTCATAAACTACAGTACATTACAATGTGCTGTACATATGTACACAAAGTGACTGTCCCTTCTGTGATCATTACAGTGAAATGCATATGGTATAAGGTGTAGTCTCAAGACCATAAAACACGTATACATCTCAGATGGCTTAGTAGTAAGTCCCATGACTATAGTGTTTATGGTCCAGGGTTCAACACCTGCGATGCTTTACAAATGTTTTTTACTCCAGAGTAAGGCTCATTTAAGCAGTTGTAAGCATGTTTAAAAGTGTTTGTGTGACATTATAGCAGTGGTTAAACACAGTTAAAATAACTTTGTAACGTATAAACCTGTGCACGCAAACATGGCCACATCCGCTAACTACTTAGGATATATACATATCAGTGAAGTAACATCTTACTATGTGCTGACATAACATTACATTCTCTGTTGACTGTACTCTCCAGCACACATGGGTTTATATGGGTGTTTCGAATGTTTATTATACAGACGAATACTACCTATATATGCAAGCTGTGGTTAAGGTACACTTTTGAACATGATAAACATCCCTGCCTTTATCGGGATTGGAACCTCGAATGCACAGATACTATGCAGATGCTGTAACCATTACACTGTCAACATTAACGTTGCTTCTGCCTTTTTCCTATTTAAATGATTTCTATGTGTAAGCTAGGCTAAGCAAAGAGCGGAGGCCCCCAAACTCACTGAGCTTCACGTACTCTTGAAATAACAACATATAACAAATGCACTGTGAGACAATACATTACATTCCTAATTACATTAGGCATAGCCCCTCACTGACACACTTCAAGGGAAACCTTGTTGTGTGAATGGGTAACAGAATATACACACCTGGGATCACGTGTCCCAGAACCATACAGCCAGGGGGTGGGGGAGCCTGTCCAGTTTGATAGCTGCGAGACCTGTTGGTGGAACTGAATAGTGTTGAATTGTCACATTAACATGCCCTCTTTAGATCACTAAGTGCCCCTATCACAATCCACAACCCCAGTCTTCAACAGCTTCCAGCAACTCTGCCTGGAATTGCTTAATTGGCTATGCTTGACAGAGGCTCAGTTACTTCATCAATGGTGCGGGGAAAGCCAACACACTGCAGCTATGCTTCTACTTGCCCTTGGGCAGAAAGGTATTTGGCTATCTGTGAACCTCTAAAGTGCAGGCCATCACAGCCATAAAACAGACCTTCAGATCACAATATACAGTGAGAAATCACCGTGTAGTCAGAAAAAAGTTAAGTACAGCAAGAACATACAGAACACTGACACTTAGTCACTCCAAAAGCCTATTTTTGGAAGCTAGAAGACTTGTATAAGTTTAAGGCTTTCTATTGCTTACAAGTAGGTTACCTACAGGAGAGATGAAAAACAAGCACAGATGGGGAACATGCATGCAACGATACCATACCAGCCTATGTGTCAGCCTTAGGCTTTGGAATACTGGCCAAGGCTATTGGCACCCTCATGGTGCCTTATTTAGGAGAATCACAAAGGTGAATACCAGCTCCATAAATGGCACAATAGCAGATTCAATGAGGGTTATGCTTCTCAACAACAGGGGTTGTGATCACAACATGCATGCACTCACAGCACTCCTCAGGATGGACAACATCAACATCTGTGCAGTAACTGAGATGTGTCTTAAGGCTCCTGAGAGCACACCAGCACTACCAGACTACAACCCATACCACGCATTTCAGCCACAGAACATGGACTGACACAGACATGGAGGGGCTGTATCCATATTCATCAGGGATACCTTCACCTCCAGGTTAATGGGGCAGTATGATACCTCTGAGATTATCCACCCCTACCCTGGCCTTACCATCTCCAACCCCAATCCTCATAATCAGACTAGAAACCACACCTTCTCCCATATTACAGCCAATAGAAAGCCAAGTGACTTACTTTTACTAAGCCTAAATATTAGAAGTATATCCAACAAAGTCCCTGAACTCCATGCCACCATACACTTGTACTTCCCAGATATAGTCATCCTTTCAGAAACCTGGCTAAAACCTCACATTACCAGTGAGCAAAGACTCCCTAAAGGTTATGGCATACTAAGAGTAGACCGGCTAAACAAGAAAGGAGGTGGTGTAGCTATAATATTTAAACAGCATCTAAACATCCAGATCTTAAAATCATCAGCTCCAGAAATAGGCAATGAAGAAATAACATATACCAACCTCAAAATAAACCAAAACAAAACCATCGACATAATTGGATGCTACTTCCCACCTGGCCAAAACATCCCTCCACTAGAAAACCTCCTCAGCTGGTCTACCCACCATCTCCCCCAAGAAACTATAATTTTAGGTGATTTCAATATTGACTGGCAATCCTGTTCTGGCAACCATCCAACCCATCATGTAAACCTTCACGGCTTCACCCAACTAGTCCAGTTGCCAGCCAGGATAAATAAAAACTCCAGCAAGCGCACTACCCTGGATTGGATACTAGTCAGTAAGAGCCCCCAGTCATATATAACAGGCTGCTTATCAGATAGCCTCAGTGATCACTCCCCAACATTCCTACTCAAAAAATACCTATACCAAGCTAAACCTGTCATCTACCATCAAATATGTAAAAAACTAAACTTTAACCCACTCACATTCATCTCATCCCTCAAAGAATGTAACTGGCATCCTCTAAAGTACCTCAGTCTTGATGACGCAGTTGAATTTTTTAATACTACCTTCCTGAACATCCTTAATTACCATGCCCCTATAAGACTTTCCAGAATCAAGGCACAACCCTCCCCATGGCTACAGGAAACCACTAAGTCAGAAATGAAAAACAGGGATAAAGCCTGGGAGCACTGGCACAAAACCAAACCCCCCTCAACTAGACAGAAATTCCTAGAACTACGCAATAGAGTCAAAAAGCTAATAAAACAGGACACATTCCAATACTACCAGTCTGCCTAGACTCCTCCCAACACAGCTCCAAACAATTCTGGTCTTCCATAAACTCCATCCTCCACCCAGGTAAAGTCAGTACCCCTCCTCCTAACATCCCTCACTTCTCAGAAAATATTGCTACCTCATTCAACACACACTTCACTCAAACCATACTATCACTAGCTAAACAACACAACCCCCCTCCCCTCCCCTCCGACCCACACCTTCAACTAGTAATCTCCCCACTGCCTCCTCTTTTTCTCCTGTACCTACCTCCAACATAAAAAACTCTTAAGTAAACTTAAGCCCACCAAATTAGCAGCAGGCAACCTACCAAGTGAATACCTACAAATCGCAGCTGATGCTACGGCCTACCCAGTATCCATCTTGATTAACCGATCTCTGTCAGAAAGTTATGTTCCCACACTGTGGAAAGTATTACATATAATTCCCCTCCACAAAGGTGGACCCTCCACAGAACTAACCAGTTACCGCCCCCTAGCTATTCTCTCTCCACTCTCCAAAATACTAGAGAGATGCATACTCTCTCAGGTCTCAAACTACCTCCTTACTAACAACCTCCTTTCCAATACTCAGCATGGTTTCCGACCAAACCATAACATCACCACTGCCATACTCTCCTTTACTAACACTATCCTTCAGCATAAAAACAATGGCTATCTCTCTTCTGCTACTTTCCTAGACCTATCTAAAGCATTTGACATGGTCCCACACAAACAACTTATCTCTGTCCTCAATAACCTATCCTTCTCAGAATCAGTCACCAACTGGCTTTAGAGTTACCTGTCTGACTGCCAACAATCCATTGTATGGCAGAATGACATAGCTCCCCAACTACCTGTCTCCATAGGGGCTCCTCAATGATCCATCCATGGACCCCTACTCTTCTCTGTTTTCACCAATAATCTAGCCTCTGCCACCAAACATGGCACACTCATACAATATGCAGATGACTCAACCATCATCTGCTCAGCCCAGTCCCTACCCAAACTGCAAAAAGTCACACAGGAAGCCTTTTCCTCTGTTTAAACTTGGTTATCCGATGCCCAATTAATACTCAACCCAAACAAAACTAAACTACTCATCTTCCAAACCACCAAACATACTCAAAACCACTCTCACTTTAACATCACAGCAAAAGACAACACCACTATATACCCAACTGAACACACCAAATTGCTAGGAGTGGAAATAGAAAATAAACTAAAATTTGACATTCACATATCCATAACCATAAAAACAGTCCACAAAATACTAGGAGCATTATACAGAAATAAGCAACTTCTCAACAAAGCAGCAAAGATTTCAGTAGCAAATTCCCACCTTATCTCCACTCTACTTTATGCCTCTCCAATATATACCAACCTAAAGTAATGCGATCTAAACAGGCTAGAGACCTGCTACAACAAAATCGCCAAATTCACCACAGGGGCATCCTACCATAGTCACCACTGTCTCTCACTTGCTGAACTGGGCTGGCTTGAACTCCCTCACCTCCTTCAATGGTATCAACTCTCGCTCGCCCACAAACTAGTAAACCATCCACTAAATGTCCATCCCTCCAGACCACTAAGATCCAGCAACAAAAATCAATTGCAGATCACTAAAGCCAATAACTCTGCTGGTGAAGCACTATTCTCTTGCACCATAGCCAAATTATGGAACTCCCTCCCACCCACAATTACCTCCATACCATCATGCACCCACTTCAAAACTTTACTAAAATCGCACCGAAAAACATGCTAGCTATGCCCTTGCAACTCCCACTCTAATATCACCCACCCCATCCAACCACTACCTTTCTTTCCACTCCACTAACTACCTTGATTATAGCAAGCTCAGATGCTCATAAGCCTAGTACTTATTATACAGCAGGAACTTCTTATTGTAACATTTGTTAATGTCTGTTATGTACTTCACAGATAAAGATTCTAGTTGTCTACTGATGTACTATGTTCTTCATCTGTAAATATGTTGTAAGTAATTGCTATGTAAATTGTTAATCGCTATGTAATCCAATGTAACTACTGTCTGTTTATTTTAACTGTAGAGCTTTTCTCCCTGGGCCTATGCTGAAAATGGACCTACTTCCAGTCGGACACTCCTGGTCAACAAATATAAATAAATAAATAAATAAATAAATAAATAATGTGCAGCTAACTTCAGCCACAACTGCAATGTAAACTGTGGCCTGCTACGGATCACCCTCCATGCCCCAAGACCACCACTCCACCTACCTGGAGATAGTGGAGAACATGACAGTCCTAACACACACCCTGGCATTGGTCGATGTCAACTACCATGCCATTAACTGGGAAACTTACTCCAGTACTCACTTCCAGGCCCAGTGCTTCCTGGAATTTATCACCTCATAAGCCCTGTATCAGGTGGTAACCTCCCTACCTTGGGGTGGAAACTACTAGAAGTAGTCATCACCAACATTGACAACAGGTGCACCACAGTGGAGGTTAACCGGTTACTGGTTAGATCTAACCATGAATTATTCACTGTTTCCACACCCAAGCATCTCCCCCACCCACGGATATCACAGTATATATTTTTCCTACAGCTAAATTTACACTACTAGTGACAGGGGTGGGGGGGTTTCACAGCCCCCATGCTAAGGGGAAACACTGCTCAAGATACAGACAGATTTACAAATGCAGTCTATAAGCACCTACATGGATGTATGGATTGTGCCATCACTGGTAAACCAAGACTCACTCCTCCTAAGGACACCAGTCTGGCAGACCTCTGCAATAAACTGGCTATACTACAGAAGTAGGACAGTGTTCCAGACAAACAGCAAATCCCACGAAGGGCAGACATCTGTGACCACTATTAATATGATACGTAGGTCCCTCATGACATCATCCAAGGCTAACATCAGTAGGAGAATACGCAAGGATTTGAAAGATAACCACAAAACCTTCTTTGGCTATGTCAAGGATCTAAGTGGTGACACACAGATTTGTACTGTGCCGGTGAAATATAGCACAAAATATGCTGACCCTACTGATATCGCCAACATCCTTGCAGATACATTCAGTGCATACTTCACCCCTAAAGAGCCCACAACACTACCAGAAAGGTACAGTATCCCACACATCAGAGACACACAGATGGAAATGGCCCTCTCTAACAGCAGAACACAGCATCAATAGAGGCAGATGGTGTCCCAGACTGCATCTTGCAAACTGTACAAGACAACCTGACCCCCACCTAATTAAGCTTTCCAAACTCAGACTCTCCACAGGCTACATGCCCATGCAATGGCACATAGCAACGGTTATTCCACTCCATCAAGGTGGAATCATAACTGACCATGGTAACTACCACCCCTTAAGCTTGACTAGCCTGGTCTGCAATGGTATAGTTTGCATCATCATGGCACTCATTAACAAAGACATTGGTAACCTCCGAACATGTGATCTAACCCAGGTCAGCTTGGTTAAGTGCAGTTCATGCCTAATGAACCTGTTTGATGTCTTACATACAGTCATCAAGACATTAGATGATGGGGGAGTTGGTTCACGCATACTACCTGGACCTCGCCAAGGCTGTTGACACCATGCCCTGCTCAGGTATTATTGATGAACACACCAGCCTGTACATACACCCATACATCAAAGGTTGGGTTGCCAGTGGGCTTTCACACAGAACCCACATGGTATGACTAGCAGTCTCCAGGTCAAACTATTGAGCAGTCATGACTGATGTCCCACAGGACTCAGTCCTGGGAGCCCTACTGTTTGGCATATACATCTCAGAGGTACAGGCAAACACAGGTGCACTACAGCAGACCATGTTTGGCAATGGCTACGAACTGGGAGCCATGATTGATAGTCCAGCTGACACAGACATCCCTCAGGGGCCTCACAGAGAACGTCACAGGGTGTCAACATCACGGCCTCCAGCCAAGTGCCACTAACTGCATGGTCATTCCATTGTGGAATTGACACCCACATATTAACACATAAGTGGCAGCCACTTTAATATGGATGAGGTAATGGGGTATCTCGGTCTAAGGTAGATAGTGATCTCTCCTTTGACAATCATATCTCCACAGTAGTTAGGACAGCCTTCTATGTAGGCCATCTGATTACTAAAGGATTCCCATCTAGATATACTGGGGTTATAGTGCCCCTTTACTCATCACTCATTAGTCCCATCATAGGGTATAATAACCCATGTGGGATGTACCTCAGAAGACACTTCCAACAGCTGGGAGGTCCACAAATGTACATTGCCAAGGGGAATACTGGCCCCCAACATAGGCAGCCAGACTGAATAAACTCCTGCTTTACTCAGTGGCATCTCGTTTACCCAGAGATGATCTCCACTGGCCAACACAGCCATGTTGAACTCAGGCTTGATGGATATGCTCCACCTATGGGAATCCATGTCACAGTGAGCCACACACTGTAGTGAGCTGAACCTTGCCACAACAATAACTGGAAGATGCTGGAGGGGCAGCTTCCTGTCACAGACACTCCCCATACTTTGGAACAACATCCCTAGCTACATTATACAGAGCCCCTCATTAACACTCTGCAAGAGAAACCTTGAAGAGTGGATAGGGAACAGTAGATGTACCCCAGGGATCCCACCATTGGCTCTGCTCCAGAGAGGGACAGTTAATGAAACAATGGGGTGGCAAAAGCTGACACATTTTGGCTGGGCTTATGAATGGCCTCTGGCAGTTGGCCAAGTACCTACCTATGAATCTATACATACAGTATCTGCATATGCTGATAGCTTAATTTACTGTGCAAGTGTTGACTTACCTTGTGCCAATGGCAGTTGTGTGTGCAGTAGTTGAGGGCTGCCTATGTTGGATGCACACAGTAGACTGCCTATATATGACAATTTACAGGTAGTCTTGTGTGTGTGTGTGCCATCCATTTTTATTGTGTGTGCAGGTGGAGAAAGGTGTCAGTCCCTAGGTGCCTACACTGTCAATGTCTGTGCTATACATTCCCTCTTTGCCAAGGCATGGGCATACTGGGCATGCCTCCATCTGCCTACTGGGGATGGCTCAGGGTGTTCGTGGTCTAAGTACCTCTGTGCCTGTGGGGCTCTTGGCAATGGTGGTGGGCTGTGAGGGCCTTCACCATTCTGTCCCTGCTGCAGTTGATTCCGCAGGACCACATTGTGTAGCATGGCACACACTATGAAAATGTGGGCACATGTGCCTGGAGAGTACTTCAAGGCTCCACCAGATATGTCCAAGCAATGGAACCGTGATTTCAGCATCCCAAACACATGCTCTATGATGATTCTGGTTTGTGCGTGTGCCTCATTATGGCGTTCCTGCATGGGTGTGTGTGCATTTCTGATGGTAGTCATCATCCAGGGTTCCAGTGCATAGCCAGCATCCCCTACCAGGTGGCCATTTGGGATGTCCCCCCCTGGCAAATAACTGATACAGCTTTGAGGCATGTCAGATGTGGGAGTCATGATAGCTTCCAGGGCTCCAGCACACACACATCCATGATAATACCCTGGGCATTGCACATGACCTGGCAGTTAATGGAGGGGTATCCCTTGTGGTTTATGTAGTGCCTACCCTACTCACCAGGTGGTGACTTGATGTGTATGTGCGTGCAGTCTATTGCACCCAGTACCTCTGGGTATTCTGCCACATGGTGGAAGAGACGCATATTGCTGGCCAACTCCTCCTTCATTTGGGGGAAGTATATGTGCTCATTGGCATGTGGTAGCATGGCATCCAGGAAATGGTGTAGTACCATGGATGCTGATGCCTGTGAGATCCCCATGATATCCCCAGTTGGTCTTTGAAAGGTACCTGTAGCTAGTATTCTCAGGTTTAGACATACCTTCGTATCCACTGGGATGGGTTTCCCTCTGTTTGTTCTGGCTCTGAGGCATGGCTGGCACAGCTCCACATGTTGCTGTAGGATGTCCCTGTCAACCCTGTAATGCCCTACTATCTCCAGATCATGTAGCCCCTGGTAGGTTACCATGGGTCTGAACACTCTCCTCCTCCTCTGGTGCCTGAGGTGGTCATATGCATAATCCTCCACACCATCTTCAGTCTCCAACACATGCTGGTGGATCAAAGCCAAGGCAGCCCTAACATGTACATACTAATAGTTTCCCATCTGTATGCACCACTGGTGCAGAGTGTATGGGAATACACAAATGTGTGTGAGGTGCTTTCACACTTTATACTATTGTGCTATGGATGCTGCTGTCAGTGGGTGTGTATGAGCTATTCCAGCTGCAGCATGTCTTAATTATGGGTTTTGCAATGAGTACTGCAAGTGTAGGGCCTTTACTGTGGAGATCTACTTGCCTGCCTTGATTAATCTGTTGCCCTTTAATTCACTTTTAAACCTGGATCCCCTCCCATTATCAGGCATGCATCCACCTGCCATCTTGTTTTGTACTTTCCCTATCCAGTCATGGCAAAATGTGCCTTGTAGCTGATATACTGCAAATCGGCTTTGTTCTGCTTTGACACTTTACTGTTTTCTTTGCAGTACAGCCCCTCCCCTTTTCTGTTCTTCAGGTAGCTGCTTGAAGCCTTGTTAGCTGTTGTCAATGGCCCACTGTAGGCTCCTAGGTGTTAATTAGTCATTTGTACTCCAATTTCACTGCTGCAGCATTTCCTTATTTCTTTCCTATATCCTTCCTGTTTCAGCTGCAGTGCATGCCGCGCAAACCCATTTACAGGGTTTACGCCTGTTTTCATCTCCATTCACATGCATACTCGGTTATCTTGTGTATTCTCAGCTAAGCATAGCTATGGCCAATTCAACACACCCCTATCCTGCAGCTTTGCCTAGCTAGGGGCAAACCAGTTTAGCAATACTCTAATGTGCTTACAGCAATGACGACACACCCCTCTCTTGATGTCATCTTTATCTCAAGGGCACACTTCAGTGTTATAATGCTACACTGTGAGGTGCATCCTTACACCAGCGGGGAATCTGTGATTCACTATTACTCCTCTCATTTGCATGGCATTGCCTACTAATTCCTAGCTACTGTGCATAACACTGTCACTGCCCCTTAGCAACCCTTGTGCCATAGTATGGTGTAGCATGCCTGCCATTGACTATTATGGGGAAATCGTGATATGTGTTTCATTGCAGTTTTATTCTATATTTTTATATATTCCTTGCAATCCCCTTTACGAACCACTGCCCTGTGCTTCCACGTCGCGATAGTGCGACTATATATATTAAATATTAATTTTATATTTTGTATATTTTTATGCCAGTGGCTATATATTTAGCCATTGGCATATATTAACAATATAATACATGTGTTTGGTCGACTGTCATGGCTCCGATTTTATGTTTGCAAAAATGTAAACTGGTTTCTATGGTTTACATTTCTGCATGCTTGCACTATGCCTGCACCACTTCCTGAATCGCTACATACCTACATTTGCATGCTACACTGCTGCACATGGGGTAATTAACATACAAGGCTTGGGAGTTGTGTGGGCGTAGGGTATGCAGGTAGTGCACGTGGAAACAGCTCATACCAAAATCGCTCGGCGGCCATATTTGGTGTTAGAATGCTGACGCTACGCCTGCACCTGGCGCAAGCTTCATGAATCCCAGGGATAGTCTTTGTAACCATTTCTTTACTGGCCAAAACTGATACTGTAATGCTGACATCATGCCCTATGTCTGACCACAATGCTATCACCTTCAATATAACACTTAATACTGACCCCTTAAACTTCTGCCAAGGAATACCTGCTTATCTAGTAACAGTACAAGGATTTAAAGAATAGTTTCTAGAAAAATAAAGCTTTACCTAGAGACCAGTAATAATGGAGAGGTTTCAGATATTATCTTATGGGACACTTTACAGGTAGACGTACATGATAAAGTCAAAAGTTGGTATATAAATAAAAGGAAAGAGTGGGATAAAAAACTGGTAGACATACATAAAGATATTGATGAACTAAAAATAAAACTTACATCAAATGACAAATCCGTATTAGCTGACATATGTAAACTGAACAAGGAATTCCGGCTATCATGCAGCATACAATTTCAATAAATCTGGAAAAAAATCAGATTACAATCGTACTCAATTAATCCCAAGAGTATGCACAGGATTGAGATTAGATCTAAATATTTAAATGAAAAAAGTCATATAAAAGAAGTAATATACACTAGAAATAATCAGGCTATCAGAGTTACAGATCTAAAAATATCTTATTATTTTTTAAAAACCATTACAAGAATATTAATAATAATAACTCATCTATAAGTGATAGCAAAAGTATAAACAACTTTCTTGCTAATAATATTAAAAAAGTTATCCAAATACAGCATTACTAACATAGACAAACCCTTTTCCTTTAAAGAATTAAAGGAACAATTAAAAAATCTTAAGACAAAAAAGGCACCAGGGTTGGATGGTCTAATTTCAGAATTTTACAAACTCTTACCTGATAACATCTGGAAAATCTTAATCAATGTATTTCAAGAAGTTAAACCTACAGCAAACATCCCTTCCTCATCAAAATATTTTATCATCTCTCCCATCCTACAACCAAATAAAGAGCCCAACCTTTGCACATCATACAGGCCGATTTATTTGCATTGATTACAAGATAGTCATGTCTATCTTAGCAGACTGATTAAATAATATGCTTTCAATATTAATTTGTGAAGACCAAACTGGGTTTATCAAAAACAGAACGGTACAATACAGTGTGATTAGATTACTGTCCTTAATAGTCTTAACAAACAAGAAGCAAATGAGCTTTCTATTTTAAGCCTTGGTATAGATGAACCTTTTGAGTCCCTAAGTTGGCCATATTTGTTTAAAGCTCTGCAAAAATTAAATTTATCCCCAAACTTTATAGGATTAATTAAAAAGCTATATGAAAAGTTCATAACCTACATAATGATTGGATCTTATCTATATAGCCCATTCAAAAATTAAGAGGTACTAAACAGGGGTGCCCCCTCTCCCCATTACTCTTTGCCCTGGCTATTGATCTTCTTGAAAATTATGTTAAAAATAATGACAGCATCAAAGGATATAAAGTGTCAGACAAATTATCCCCCAAGACACACCTGTTTGCTGATGACCTACTGATAACTTCTAATGATAATGAAAATTCAATAGATCACCTATTACATAATCTAGAACTCTTTGCAAACATCACTGGTCTAAAAGTCAATCACAACAAAACTCACGTACTCCTAGAGAATGAAAATGTTACTATGAAACTTAGATCAAAAAGAGACAAACTGGGAGGGCATGCATATTAAATATCTATGTATCTTTATTGAATCTAATTATAAAAGATCACTCACATCTGATTACCAACAAATTATAAACTCAATTACTAGTCTAATAGACAGTTGGAACAGACTCTTCTTCACATTTGAAGACAGACTAACTTTAATCAAAATGATACTGTTACCTAAAATCTTATTCATTGGCCAAGCTCTATCCACCACAAAAAAAACAAGAAATTCTCTTCTCTGGCATACCACAAGCTGGAATGAAGGAGGTGTAGGATTTCCAAATACTGATTTTTATTTAAACTCTGCATTTATTAACACAGTGTTGCTTTAGAATAATACTTATTATATATCATATTGGAAATCAATACATGAAACCTTACTTCTTAATAGTAATAGGACATTGCTTGAACCATATACTCAAATACATACAAACATCTTTATATGGATTTTAAAAATATACATTCAAAGTGAAAGGTCAAAACTTGTACTCAGACCTCTTAAAAGCCAAATATTGCAGTTGTTTAAAAAAGCTTATGTTTTCTAATAAATTAGTTAAGAATTTTGATACTCTCACAGAGACAAGAGTTATCTTGATTCAACTAAACAAGAAACTTAGAGGTTGAATTAAGTCCAATAAAGGCCAATTATGAGATCAAGATAGCCTCCCCAGGCTAAGGACAATCACAAGGCATCCCTCAGCTGTGTCAGGTACCATAAAAGTAATAATCAGCAGTGTGCAGAACTGGTGGTAAATAGCACAGCATTAAGTGATGAGGGTGACATAGCAAATCTAATCGCTGATACATTTAGCACTAATTTCTCTCTCACTACAAAGTAAAGTAGTGGAGCATTATAAGTGCAACCAATAACAGATAAAAATAATGCCATGGAAGGTTCAAATGATTTAACATCACAATTTATTCAAGAAGTGAGCACTTTTGTCCCACTAGGAGATTTCATCAAAGTCTTCTAGTGGGGCAAAAGCAATCAATTCTTAAAAAAAATGTGATTTTCAACCATTTGGACCCTCCACAGCATTATTTTTTTCCATCACTACTGTCTGTGAAATCCCTAGAATATCCCCCAAACTATCAACAGGTCCTGGTGCCACTGGTGCTACCTAAGACCAAAAACATTGCTGCAATGGGCCCCGACAATATCCTTGGTTGCCTCCTAAAATAGTCTAAAATATGACCTAGCAGGACCACTTGAAGCACTCTTCAAGTAAAGCCTCAAAACAGGTTACATACCAGGTGAGCGGATGGCCACAGAAGTCATCGCTCTTCATAATACTGGACCATAAACTAATCCAGGGAACTACTGACCCATGAATCTGACAAGTCTAATATCAAATGTCATGGAACAAATTATCATGGAAATGATCAACAAGGACATTGGCAACCTACAGACACTAGACCCATCCAGTTTGGCTTTGTAAAGGGAAAGTCTTGCCTACTCAATCTGGTAGACTTTTTTGCTGAGTGGAGTCCTTTCTTAGACCTGGATGTCATACTCTGAGATGGTCGCCAGTGCTATGGATGAGGGGAAAATGGTGCAAACCACCTACCTTGACCTGGCCAGTGTGTTTGATACAATACCCCAGTCGGATATTGTTGATGAACCCGCAGAACTAGGCATAAATCCCTAAAAAACTCACTGGGTTGCTGGCTGGCTTACAGACAGGACCCAAGAAGTCAGGATCCATGAGACCATTTCCACAATGAGACCAGTCACCAGCAGAGTTCCCCAGGGCTGCATATTAGTCCCATTGAGTTTGGTATCTACTTTTAGGAATAAAAGGCTAATGTTAAGGGCTTCTGGCTCTCCAAGTTTGCAGAAAACTGCAAATTGAAGCTATTGCAGATTCCTCCATGAGACCAACATCCTAAAAGAGAGTCTAACACAAACAAATGACTGGTGCCAAAGACTCACATTAAAACTCAACATGAAGAAATGCATTATAGTAACCTTTGGGAAATCATCCACCCAATCTTATTACTCCATTGATAAAACACCCCTAAGAGTTGACACAATAGTTAGGGATCTAAAAACAAATAACAGACAGTAATTTGGTCTTCAACCAACATATAGCCAAGGTATTAAGAAAATGATTCTATGTCATCCAGCTCATAAGCAAGGGTATGGCATCCAGGTCTAAGAAAGGACTCTACTCAGCCCTTATCAGACCCATTATTGGGTACAATGCTCCTTTTAGCATGTACCCAACCAGGCACTTGCAACAGTTCAAACACCCTGAAAAGTTCCTCACCAGAAGAATCCAGGGTATGAATACCCTATCCTACACAGATCACCTTAATGCCCAATCCTTGTACTAAGCCTCCTACAGGTTACTGAGAGGCAATCTGTGCCTGGCATATAAGGCATCCTCAGATCCAGCTCTGATGGATCTCTTACACATTCACAAAACAAACAACACTAGATCCAAGGACCTCAATCATGCCTGCAACATAAACAGTACAATCTAGAGAGTCCAATATGTGTGCCAAAGGATCCCTGCACTATGGAATAAGCTGCCCATCTGCATGAAGCAGCATTTATCCTTAACCCTATTCAAATGAAACCTTGCTCATTGGATGGGAAATCACAAATTCACCACAGTGGTCAACAAGTGAATCCCCAACTAACATGCCCCCATCCCCCCAAGTAACCCTTTGCTACCTCCTTACTAACATAGCCCACTACATAGGCATCCAAGGAACTCGGGGACAAAACTGGTTGGGGTTGCATGGCTAGGCTTGTAAAGACCCCGGTGGTCCTTAGCCTTGTATAAACCTATGAACCTATGAGCATAACAAGCAAGTCTTCCCCTGGGTATGCAGTACTGCTCAAAGCAAGATATCTGTTTCACTGAAAGTTTGCAGTCGTCAAAGACTATGAAATAATCATACAATTTTATAACAAGATAAATGGGTTCATAATAATATGGACACTTTACAAGATTAATTATTATTTTTTATAATAAAGTTATTTACTAACATTTTGGCTTGATATATGTAAATGGGCTTACGGCAGTTTATATTCACTTTTTTAACCAACCCTTCCTAAACGAGTTTGGAAAAGATCCTGTAGTAGCAGTAAAGGATGATTTACTTAGCTGGTCTTTAAATGCAGATGTAATGCCAGCACAGCTGCAAGCATCTATTGTATAAGGCCTTTAAGTTGGTATTTATTTAGTTATTTAATTACTTATTTATTTATACATTGCTACCAGGCCCAGGGACCCTTTTTTTGCAATGACTCATGCCACAATGGCAAATATAATAACAAGCAAAAATGCACTTAGGAGTTAGAAAAGTAAATACTGCCATGAAGGCATTTAACAAAGACTGCATGTGCAAAACATGGCCAAGGGGTGGTATCAAATAAGTAAAACATTAAAGTGTATTGGTCATGTTCCAATGCACATGTTAAATAGCAGACCTTTGTGGTTGGATATAACATTCTAATTATATACAGTGCCAACTTATACAGGTTTTATGGCAAAATGTGTGCTGTTTTTACAGTATATATTGCTGGTAAGGACAGCCCACTGAACATTTTTCTCAGAGCTGAAACTCCCTGCGATGACATTAAGAAAAACTAAATCCACAATGCTTCATGCCTGAAATGTATAAACAGTTGTTTTTCCATGTTAAATGCAACATGAGTAATTTCTTTCTTCCTAAAAAGGCACGTTCTCAACTAATTCTTGCAGATGGAGTACCTCACATTGCAAATTAACACATAATGATGCAGCAGTGAAAGTTCAATTTAAGTAAGATTCAACTACTCTAAAGAAGTAAGTTATTTTAAATTACCATAATGCTTTGTGTTTGCATTTAAATCTTTGCTCAGTACGTACCATGACATCATTGTGTCAGAGTAGTTATAGAGAAAAACTAAGTAAACAGTGAGACTAAAAGGTTAAACAGCACCCTATCATCTTTATTTTTTGCAAAAATATCTTGCAACTCTGTCACAAGGAATACAACAAGAAAAAAGAAAGATGCTTCCAAACATAACCAATATACTTTAAGGTCTTTACTTCACAGATACATGGTATAGGGTTTGATTCTGACTTCTGGTTATGTGCTAGACTTATAATAGTCAGCAGACTGATAGCCTAATATTTGCCTGTGCACAATGTAGATGATTTAAAATGTCCAAAAATGTGGATAATTATATTTGCATCACTCTTGTTTTCCTAAGGTAGTATTAAACAGACTAAAACTGCACATTTTGGAATGGAACAACAAGTACAGTGGAACCTAAGAACCAGTATACCATTGCATTTGCTCATGTCTCTATAGCTATAGCACTTGCATTTACTTTCTTTAAACAGGTAGCCTCTGTTTTGTTTTACAAACTACTTTACATTATTCAAGTGTGACCATTGCTACATTTGTCAACAACTTTGCATATTTTACTGTCCATTGCAGTGTCTCTATAGCCTGTTGCTACTTCAGGGTGATATTTTTTTGGATTATTCCTTTTTACTGTACATTGCATATGATAGTTTCAGAAAGCACATTCTGCCTAGCTACAGGGATGTATAGTGAATATGCCCTTTCACAATCATCTCTCTCCTCCATCTTCTTTGCTCACTGCATGTGACATACCACCTGATATGTAGAGTTGTTTATTTGCTTTCAGCCTTTTCAGTTTGGTTATGCCAGTCTTTTTAAAGATCTGTTATTTAATAAAAATGTAATGGGCTAATCCGCTTTCCTGTGGTGTGAACTTTACTTAATTAAAATGATATGCCATTACATTTAGCTGTTGATTAAAATATCTTTTTATCAAGTTAACCTGCTCTTCACTTGTTTTATTGTCTGCTTTTTCTAAACAAAGTAACTTTTTCATGTCATTATATGTCTGCCCTCACTTGTCTTCATCTACCCTGGTTCTTCAATGCCATTTGAAAACAACACACATAATATTGTTATGATTGTGGAAAATGAAGTATAAAATGTACACAGTGCCTACCATTGTAGCCATTTCTAGTTTACAAGTTTCTCAAGCTGTCACCTGTTAGGATTGTTGAATAACTGATCACCAGTATGAGTGTATGTTGCAGGTCCCACAAATTTTGGTATAGCACTACAGTTCACCAAAGCTGGATTTCCACCAAGAATCCAAAACACCATAGGGTATAATAGCCAATAGAATTTATTCTGGTACCTCGGCTTTTTGCCTTCTGAGGAATATTTAAACATCAAAACAATCACCCTATTTATACACCAACTGCTATTTCAAATACACAATTATTCAATTAACCATAATTATCTCATCACATTTAAAGAAACAAATACCCCACACACACATATCCTAAACATTTTCTTATGCTCAATTCTTTTATATAATACAAATATTTCATTTTATACTCATATTTCTAACCGAGTCAGACCTAGCTCTCACAACTCTTACCATGTGGGTTCTGTCCGTCAGCCAGTTGGCAACCCATCTCGTGATGTAGTGGTTTATGTTCAAGCTGGTGAGCTTGTCTATAATACTTGAGTGGGGAATGGTGTCAAAGGCCTTTGCAAGGTCTAGGTAGGCTGTGTGGACCACCTTTCCCTCATCTATAGCCTTGGTAACTGTCTCAAAGAAGTCCACCATGTTTAGGAGGCATGATCTGCCCTTAACAAAGCCGAACTGGGTAGGGTCCAGTGTTTGGAGGTTTCCAATGTCTCTGTTAATGAGATCCATGATGATGCGCGCCATAGCTTTGCAGACCAAGCTAGTCAGGCTTATAGGGCGATAGTTCCAGGGGTCTGTTGTGGCTCCACCTTTGTGGAGTGGAATAACCATTGCTGAATGCCACTCTGTGGGCATGTAGCCTGTGGAGAGGCTGAGTTTAAACAGTGTATTTAGGTGAGTGATTATTTCATCTTTGAGCTTGTGTAGGACACAGCCTGGGACACCGTCCGGTCCCATTCATACTGTGTTTTTGGCTTTGGAAAGGGCTGTTTTAACCCGAGTGTCTGTGATTTCAGGGGCACTACATTCTTTTGGTATAGTTATGGGCCCATTTGGGGGTGAGAGGGGGGTGAGGTTTACACTGAACCTGTCTGCCAGGATGTTAGTTATATCAGTTGGTTCAGTGTATTTGTGCCATTCTGCACTAACTCCGAGCAGATCTGAGAATTGCCACTTAGATTCTTGACATAGCTAAAGAATGCCTTGTGGTTATCTTTGGAGTCCATGGCAATTTTTCTTTCAAAGCTAGCCTTGGATGATTTTATGAGAGAATGTAGTTTCTTGCTGATACTGAACAGGGATGCCTTCCCTTCTTTGGATTTTACTCTTTTTCTGTACTAGTTTCCTCCTTCTGTTGTATAGCTTGTTTATGGCAGGGGTCCACCAGACGGGTTTCCTTTTCTTGGAGGAGTGAGTCTTGGTTTTGTTTGGGATAGCATGATCCATGCATTCTTGTAGGTGACCATAGAATGCATTAGTAAAGGATTTTGCAGCTTGGACAGCATTATCCTTTAGCATGGGGGCTTTGAAACTTCCCACCTCAGTCTTAAGTAACGTGAAGTTTGCTTTTGAAAAGTTTTTCACAGTGGTTTCTTTGAATGAGGTGGTGGTGGAATGTGGATATCCAGAGTGATTAGTTTATGGTCAGATCTAACCAACAAGGGGTTGACCTCTGGTGTGGAACCCCGGTCGCCCATGTTGGTCATGACCAGCTCCAATATGTTGCTGCCTCTGGTGGGGGTGTTGACCAGTTGATCCAGGGCATTTGAGTTTATAAATTCTAGGAAATGTTGGGAAAGGGAGTTTGTACTTGAGTAGTTCTCCCAGTTAATGTTTGGGTAATTGAAATCACCCAATATCAGGGTGTTTGGTAGGACCTTTATGTTTCCCAGTGTTTCCAGGAATGTGAAGTGGGGATCCTGGAACATGGTGGGTGATCTGTAGCAAGCTATAATTTGAATAGCAGTTTTGCCCATTGTTAGTTGCACGTGGATGATCTCTGAAGCATCGTGCTGTACCACTAACCTGGAGGTGTGGGTATCCTTGATGAATATGAATAATCCCCTGCCTTTTGTATTTCGGTCCGGGTTTTGTGGCCGAAATGTATGGTATGAGTGGTAGCCTGGTAATGCTGGGGTGCTCTCTGGAGCCTTAAACCAGGTTTCTGTTACTGCACATATATCGATTTTCTTCATACTGAGGAGTGCCTTCTGATAACAGCAGTTAGAATTAATGGCTGCACGATTTTGCCTGCTTAAGGAAATATTAAAAAAAAAAAAACAGGTATAGTTGTAGCATAGACATTTGGAGGGGAGTATCTTGATAAATCATTTTGTATCCAATACTCCTTTCACCTGAAGCAGGCATGGAGTAATAGGCTTGCGCCAGGTATTAGGGGTAGAAAATTCCCACTCCATATCTTGACATCACTGCACCTTGACTTCATGACAGCCTCAATGTTCAGTCCAGTCTTCCTTCATGATGGAACTAGGCAGCATATGCTATTACTTGGGGCATATGTGCTAATGCAAATGTCTCCTAGTTCAGTGTGTTTGTGCTTGCATACTACACCACTGTGTTCTTCATTTCTTGCCTGTCTTGTTCCTTGTAGTTGTCCTTTGACACTCTGGTTTATTCCCTTTACTGTTGTCTGCATTTTCTGTGTTTGTCTTTTCCCCCTGTGTCTCATATTCCTATCTGTTCTTCTCATCTGTGGTTATCTCTGGCATCAAATATGCCATCTTTCTTCCTCCCCCCTTCTACTGTGCTACAGCCAAAAAATTATCAGTGCAGAACAAGATTTTGAAACTATCTCACTAATGACCACACACTGTAAAAACTACCAAATATACAGTTTTTTGCATTTGTTTCAGCTGATTTAAATCCATTCACTATTCAGTTTTCACTTAGAGATTGAAAATAATCAGTCTAATCAAGAAAAGTACATAGAATAACACTATGTAAAAATGAACTGTGACTAATAGTTACATATATAATATATAAAAATGTATAGAGCTCTGCAACAGTGTTCTTAAGTTTATGTAATGTGTGCCTTGTATTTAAATTAAATCAGGGTTGTTTTCTTTAATTTTAGCCATTGTGCACTCACACATAGTATCCCTAAATTACAATGACAGATG